>NW_007247578.1:160639-227336 GCF_000164805.1 Carlito syrichta
GCCTCAAGCCTCTGTGCCCTGGCCACACGCCTGGGGCCGGCCAGTCTCTGCTGGGCTTGGGTCCGGGTGGGGGCGTTGCCTCTTCCTCGCCACCCCCGCCGCAGCTGGCTTCCTGTCCCTGCTCTGCCAGGCCAGCGCTGGCTCCTACGCCCGCCCCTTCTCTCCGGGGGCCTTCGTGCCTCCTGTCTGCTGCTGCTCTACCTTGGGGTTTAGCCCTGGGGTTTCCCCGGCTGTCACTTGGGCAGGTTTGTTGGGCACAGCGTTGAAGGTGCACACCCGGCCGCCACGAGCCCAGCTGTAAACCTTCTCCCAGCGTGGGCCTCCCACCCTGCCTTCGGTGCGTGCGCCCGTGGCTGTAGAACTCGTGCCCCTGCCTCCCACTTTTCTGCGTGGCCCAGCCCAGGTCATGGCCGCCTTCCCTGGGGACGTGGGCCCTCTTCCCGTGTGCTGCCTCTGTCTCCGGCCACACTGTTCACCCTGCTCTCGTGGTATCTGCCTTCATCCTTGTCCTCTGCCCTTTTAAAACGTCTTTTCTTGGGGGGGGGGAGGCGGGCACGGGGCTCCTGCCTGTAATCCCAGCACCTCGGGAGGCCAGGGCGGGCAGATGGTTTGAGCCCAGGAGTTTGAGACCAGTCTGGGCAACACAGTGAGACCTCCCACCTCTACAAAAACTTTTTAAAAAAACTAGCCAGGCATGGTGGTTTACACCTGTCGTCCCAGCCACTCGGGAGGCTGACGAAGGAGGATCACTTGAGCCCAGGAGTTGGAGGCTGTGGTGAGCTGTGATCCGCGGCACTTCAGCCTGGTGACGGGACGAGACCCTGAATTACTGAAACAAACAAAAGCCCTTTTTTGCATGGTGAAAAACAAATGAAATTTGCCAGCTTAACCATCTTAACGTGTATAGTTCAAAAGTGTTAAGTATCTTCATGTTGTTAAGCAGATTGCATGAAGGTTTTATGTCCTCATACCCGTTCATTAAACACTTACTCTCCTCTCCCCTTCCCTCCAGCCCTGGCAACTACTTGCCTTTTTTTTTTTTTTGAGTTGGAGTCTCACTGTGTCACCCAGACTGGAGTGCAGTGGCCGCTCCTGGGCCACCGCAGCCTCGACCTGCTGGGCTCCGGCGATCCTTCCGCCTCAGCTTTCCAAGTAGCCAGAATTACAGGCATGCGCTACCACGCCCAGCTGATTTTTTTTTTTTTTTTTGATTTATTGTAGAGATGAGGCCTCGCTGCCCAGGCGAGTCTCGAACCCACGGGCTCAGGCAATCCACTCACCTCAGCCTCCCAAAGTTGTGGGATTACAGGCTGAGCCACCGAGCCCAGCCATTCTGTCTTCTCTTCATCCATGACACTTTCTCTCCACTCAGAAAAATGTTTAATCCATTTGTACTCTGCTGGTTTTTTTTATGTCATTATCCCCACAAACTTGAACTAACATGTCCCTGAATTCACTTCCACTCTTGCCAAGTTTAACAATAAATCTAATGTTTGTTCGTTGCTCTAATTCAAATTCTGACATTCTTGCAATGACAGCTTTGATGGCCATTCCAGAAAAAGAGTTCAATTGGCTTGATGGGTGGTCTAGGCACTGACCTTCAGTGCACATCTTCCAAAGGGGAGTACTTCGAAGGTGACTACGATGATATTCAGCACTTTTTCTCTTTCTTTCTTTTTTTTATTATAAATATGTGGGGTAGAATTCAGGGTTAGGTATACAAACATTGATTATGCAGGTACCCTTGTTGATGAGGTACACCCCTCCCTCCCCTAGCAGTTTCCCTCAACTGCCAGTCCCACTCCCCGTCCCCTGACAGTTTCCTATTACTGCCAAATGCTTTCTTATAGTATTATAATTGTTCAAGGCCCGTTTATGTGTGAGAACATATGGTACTCTGTTCTTTGTTTCTGTGCTAGATCACTGAGTATGATCGACTCCAAATCCATCCAAGTTGCGGCAAATTCCATATATTTGTCCTTCTTTATGGCTGCATAATATTCCATTGTGTATATGTACCATATTTTCTTTATCCAGTCTAGCTTCGATGAACAACATTTTTGGTTCCATGTTTTTGCTATTGTGAATAGAGCTACAACAAACATACGTGTGCAGTTATCTTTTTTGTAGAATGATTTGAGTTCCTTCGGGTATATTCCCAGTAGGGAAATTGCTGGGTCATATGGAAGATCAATTTCTAGTTCTTTCAGAAACTGCCACATTGTCTTCCAAAGAGGTTGCACTATTTTGCATTCCCACCAGCAGTGTAGATGCGTTCCTTTTTCTCCACATCCTCACCAGCATCTGTTGTTGTTTGTTTTATTAATGATGGCCATTCTTACTGGGGTTAGATGGTATCTCACTGTGGTTTTGATTTGCATTTCTCTGATGATGAGTGAGGCTGAGCACTTTTTCATGTATCTGTTGGCTGCCCGTATATCTTCTTCTGAGAAGTGTCTATTCATGTCCTTTGCCCATTTTTTAAAGGGGCTGTTTGTTTTTTTCCATTCAGCACATTTGAGTTCCTTGTTGATCCTAGACGTTAGGCCTTTGTCAGATATACAGTTGGCAAATATTTCTTCCTATTCTGTGGGCTGTCTCCCTGTTCTCTTGATGGTTTCTTTTGCTTTGCAGAAGCTTGTTAGTTTGATGAGGTCCCACTTTTCTATCTTATTTCTTAAGGTATTCAGCACTTTTTCTAGGATGAGTTTGTGAACTTAATTGTCTGACCTTGTTGTTTGTTTTTTGTTTTTTTGAGTTGGAGTCTTACTCTGTCACCCAGGCTGGAGTGCAGTGTCATGCTCACGGCCAACGCAGACTAGACCTGTTGGGCTCAGGTGATCCTTCCACCTCGGCCTTCCAAGTAACTGGGACCACAGGTGCATGCCACTGTGTCTGGCAAAGTTTTTGATTTATTGTAGAGATGAAGTCTCACCAAATTGCCCAGGCTGGTCTCAAACCCCTGAGCTCAGGCAATCCTCCTGCCTCTACCTACAAAAGTGCTGGGATTATAGACTTGAGCCACCACATCTGACCCTGTATTTTTTTAGCATCTGAAAAATAAATAATATAAAATAAATAAATAGAATAAAATAAGAGTTCTATCATTATTTCCTTATTCTCCTTCCCTAGCAGTTGAGTGGACACTTTGAGGACCCTCTTCTTCACTTAATGCCTATGTGACATTGGACAGGTTACATTTTTGTCTCTGTACATTGATCCTTTCATCTGTAAAACAAGGACAATGATAGTAACTACTCCATGGGGTCTTTGTAAGGATTGAAGGAGACAATTCATACAAAGTACCTAGAGCAGCTCTGGCTTATAATAAACTTAATAAATGCTTATTATTATTGTCATTTCATGCTTGTCTTACCTTTTTTACATAAATAGGATCATCTTTATGTAATATTCTGCTATTTATTTGTGTCTAATGACAATCTTTTCTTGGAGATTTTCCATTTCTGTACTTGTTGCTTTGTAATAGTCACATAGTAGTTTATAATGTGAGTATATCATATTTGATCCAACCATTCTTCTATTAGTAGGGATTTGGGTAGTTTCAGGTTTTTAGTGTTACTGATAATGCTGTGATGATCAATCTTGTGTACATATTTTTGTGCATTTACTTGTGATAATTCTTCATATTAAAGATGTAGGATGACCAGATAAAAGGATATATGCATTTTCAATTTTAATAAATACTGCTAAATTTCCTTTCTTGCAAGTTATACTAGCTTGTACTCAACCCATCAGCTATGAATGACAATTGCTTCCCTTTTGCTTCATCATTGTTTAAAATTTCCTTTCCCCTTTTTCCCTAAGTTCTGGGAAGTCTTCTCAGTCTTTCACTTTTTTTCCTATCCTCAGTTTTGTTTTTTTGTTGTTTTTTTTTTTGAGATGGAGTCTCACTCGGTCGCCCAGACTGGAGTGCAGTGGCCGCTCCTGGCCACTGCAGCCTCGCCTGCTGGGCTCCGGTGATCCTTCCGCCTCAGCCTTCTGAGTAGCCGGAATTACAAGCATGCGCTACCATGCCCGGCTGATTTTTTGATTTATTGTAGAGATGAGGTCTCGCTGCCCAGGCGGGTCTCGAACCCGCGGGCTCAGGCAATCCACTCACCTCAGCCTCCCAAAGGCGCGGGATTACAGGCTGAGCCACCGAGCCCGGCTCCTATCCTCAGTTTTAAAACAACTAATGAAAATACAAGTCAAGTACTTTTTAAAGCCATTGTAGTCCTATAGCATTATCATCATTCAGAAAATTTTTCAAATAAAACTTTAAGCAATTGGTCTCACAACTTTGGGGGAGGCAGGGGAGATGGTTACTATTTTGATTTTCATTGTTATCTTTTAGTTTTGTTTTGGTTGCAGTTGTTCATGTCATGAGAAACTTGTGGTCATACAGAATCATGGAATATATAATTTCGACGTGGAATATTGAAATTAAAATCAGAATTGCTAGATACATTTTATTAAAAGGAGTGTGGCCTATCAAAAGATATTGCCTATTCGATTCAGCAAGCAGCCTCATGTAGAAACAGAATATGAGACATTGTGCAACAACTCAAGGCTGGGTGACCCAGTTTCCTTTTGTCTACTTGGAGTTTATGGAGTTGGATCTTCCATTATCTCACAGACATCATCCTTACCAGTTGGCCTCCTTCATGAATTCCATTTTGTGGTGGATACAGCACATTACCTTTGGTTAATGTGTAGAGCTCCAGGGATATCCTTGATGCATCAGGTAGGAGAGTACAGTAAGTCCCCTACATATGAACCTTCAAGTTACAAACTTTCAAAGATGACAACATATTTTTGCATGCCCAATCACGAAAGTTAGTTCTCGTGTCTGATGTACATTGTTACATGTGTACATTCTCTACGAGTGATTGTACTTTTGCATACTTTATTGTGCAGTACTATATAGAATACAGTAGTACAGTACCTTTATTTCTAGCCCAGGATGTCCTGAAGCAAGCGTAAAGCAGTGGCGATGTAACTGGTACTGCTAAAAAGCAATAATGATGGAAGCAAAAGTAAAAATTATTGAGAAAGTAGAGTGAGGTGAACAGATGATAGATGTTACTCATTCTTATAACATGAATCATTCAACCAACAGCATGATTATCAAGAACAAGGACAATGTCATGGAACATGTACAGATAATGTCAACAATAATACTGAAGAAGCATGGGAAAATGATGTTGATAGAGAAGCTTCTCAGTGTATAGAGAAACTAAAAGCCTTTATGAAGACTTGAAGAAGAAAAACGGTGAAGAATCAGAGGGTGCATCTTTTAGTGTCAGCCATGGCTGGTTTCATTGATTCAAGGCTAGAGCCAAACTTTGCAAAGTAAAAGTAAGTGATGAGACAGATATGGTAGCTGCCCAGGAATTTCCTGAAATGCTTTGGTAAATTATTGACGAAGGTGTGTATTTACCCAAGCAGGTTTTCAATGTGGATGAGACAGAAGTGTACTGGAAGAGGATGCCAGATCGAAGTTATATTAGTAAGGAAAAAAAGTTGATGCCAGGCTGCAAAGAACCAAAGGATAGATTAACTCTGTTGTTTGGTGGCAATGCTTATAGTGATATGAAGCTGAAGTCTCTCTTATTTTATCATTCAACAAACCCAAGACCCCTTAAAACATAGCCAAGGGCTCTCTTCCTGTTGTGGGGAAGAGTAACACCAAAGCCTCGGTTGCACATGTCACTTTCCAGGACTGGCTTTCCACCACTTTATCCCGGAGGTAGGGTAATATGGCTTAGGGAAGGAAGTAGCATTCAACATTCTTTTGCTGTTCGACAATGCCCCAGGTCACCTCATTCATGGATGATTCAATCCAGTGTCAAAGTAGTGCATCTGCCACCAAATACCACATTGCTCATCCAACCTATGGACCAGGGAGTTATAGTGACTTTTAAGAAACATTACTTATGTCACACTTTTGTCAGGCAGTAAAGGCGAGTGAACAATCCTGAGACATTTTTGGAAGAACTATAACATCTACAAGGCCATAAAAACATTGACTTTACTTGATGTGATGTTATGGTGGCCACCATGAATGGGGTTTGGGAGAACCTTTGATTTTTGTGGATTTGAGAAAGTGGATGAGGAGTCCAAAGAGGTCTTCAGAAACTTAGTGACCCTCAGGGCGCAGCTAGAGCTGCAAGAACATGACTTCACTGAACTCCTTGCTGTGCAAAACAAGGAGGTTACTCATGAGGACCTGATGGGATTGGAGGCCCAGAGAAAGGATGGAGAGAGACAAGAGGAAGAAGTAACTGAAGATCAAAGGAATCCACGCTGCAGGACATGGCAAGGGCGATTTTCTTTATTTGCGGAGGCACTATTAGTTTTGAGGCATTAGACTCAAATGTAGAATAGTACACAAAAGTTGCAGCAGCCGTTCAGAATGCTATCCAGTACTACTAGGTCATCTATAATGAGAAAAAAAGAGTTGCTACTCAGATATCACTGAATCACTTTTTCAAGAGAGTAGATAGAACTGAATCAGGCAAGAAACCAGATCTGTGCCATCAGCATCAGATGTGAGTGAAACTGCAGCTTTCCTTCTGTCTCCTGTTGCTGACAATCCTTCAGCTCTATCATCTCTCATTGCCTCTCGTACCTCTGGTCATTAACTCTTCTTGCCTGTTTACTCAATGTCAGCTATTGTGCTGTCCTGGACTACTGTACTTTTCAAGGTATTGTACTATAAGATTAAAATGTTTTCTTTATTTTCTGTCTGTTTTAATGTATTTTTTTGGTATGAAAAGTATCATAAACCTATTACAATATGTTTCTATACAGCATAGCTGATTGTGTTAGTTGGGTACCTAGGCTAATTTTGTTGGACTTAACGAACACAATCTCTGAATGATAATCAAATATACAAAAAATATTACAAACATACAAAAAAAAACTGGCGAGCTCAAAATTATGATGATGGAATAAAATCAAACAAAGAAAAAAATTATCTCATAACACATAATAAAATAAATGTAAATTTGTTACAACAAAAAATTTCACCAACAGTAAGCAGGGGAGGGAGGGATGGTTAATCTAGAGACTTGAACTTGTCAAAATGGTGATCAGACAAAAGAACAAAAGATCTTTGTTTGTAGCTGAGTGTTGCAGTGCAGGGTTTCCTAATCCCAGTCTTATCCTTAGCACAATGGTTGGAGTCATTTCTTTAAATCACATATTTCAATTTTAGATGATGTTGATTGACTCCCCGCAATGAAAGATGCAATTATTAGCCTTCTCACAGGTCCACCAGTCTTCCGGTCTTCACCTTTTCATTTTGTTACATTGCTGATTTTATCTATCTAAATGTATGCATAGGAAGATTCTGGAACACTACTTAAAAAAAAAGCCTAATGTTTTCCTTAAAACTATACACTCAAGAATGCTCTATATTTTGGGAATATTTTGAAGTTTTGTAGACAGTATATTTCGCATTCCCACAGTGAGAGCTTGATATGTTTGAGGGTCTGTTTCCAGCCCCTAACACAGGGATTCTGACTTAAATGATTTCTTATGCTCGCCAACTTCAGATAAAGATCTTAAACAATTCCCGAAGGAGTTCTTTACATCAGAATACCGTAAAGCTTAAGTGAGAATGACAGCAACTTCATTATGGATTGAACTATATACACAGTTTATATGAAGAGTTAATTACAGCATCCATTTTCAACAGACTACAAATAACATAAAATATAGTTCTGGTATTAACTATCAGCCCATTGTCTCTAGGGAATTGGCAAATTCTTGATCCAGATGTGGCTGAGAGAAATGTTTTTGCTCTGGATTAGACTGAGACCTGTGCTTCAATTTTCCATTATCAATGGAAAGTCCTTTGTTTCTCTAATATTCATTTTCCTATTGTAACTGGAATGATCACTTTTCATCACTTCAAAACAAACAAACAAGTAAACAAATAAAAAAGATTCAGTTTCCCTGTTGTTAGTAACCCAGATTTATCCTCATAATGTGCAGCATGTCCACAAGCTATTTTTTTACATCTAGATACCCTATTTTTTGCCAGCCACTTGGTAGATTTCTGTAAATCCTAGGGCTTGCTTTGTGCACACTTCAAAATAATGCTGGGTACCTGCTTAGCACAGACAGGCCTCCTCTCTGTAGGCTGTGCCTCTGACCTGGTCTGTATGCTCTTTAATTCATTGTTAGGTCAGGCCCAATGGGGGTGTCTGGTCTGTGATCTGGTGCTGGATTGCAAAGACGCAAATAATTACACAGAAGTTAAATTGGAAAATATAGTTTATTTTAGAAAGTTAGAGAGAGAGAGATTGAAATTTGCCTAAGGTAGGAGAGTGGGCCATAGCTCAAAGAGCACATGGCCACACCAGAGTTTGGTAAAGCAATGACAAATGACTACTTCAAGATGAATCCTTTTAAGCTTTCCCTTTGATGGGGACAGGTTGTTAGGGTGATTGGGTGGTGGTCTGCTCCACATCATCATGAAGGGGACAGGCAAGCATAGGCACTGAAGTCAGGTGACGGATGGCAGGCAGATGGGTGAGTCAGTCACATGACTGCTGCCATGCTGATGGAGTCTGCCTCATGAAGGTCATGAAGAGCTGATTAGTTTAACTTTTTGTAAAGCAATTATCAATAGCTACCTCTGAGAGGCCAATTCTGACCTTGACTAGTGATTAGAGGGCAAATTAAAGTGAACTACTAGCAAAACATGACAGATCTAGGCAATGTTAAAATAGCTGCTCATTGGGTATATTGACTCCATGTTATGTCCTTTCATTCATACTTTGTATCCCTCTGAGCTGTGCTCTGGTGGCAGCAGGGATTTTATGTGTTTATAAAACCACTTTCTCTTTTGTGAGATGGCATTAGGTTCTGCAGCTTCTGGGTAGAGTTCAATATGAAAAACTATGCTCATGCGGAGTTATTTATTCTCTCTCTCTCAAGCATTTCTCTGATTTCCCTGGTTTTAGCAAGTCATGGCTTCACTGGGACTTTTTTGAATTAACTTCCCTATCAGCATCCTCAATGTTTGCCTGAGTGTTTGAAGAACCTAAAACAAAGACAGTTTGGGCTTGATCATGTAGCCTAGACAAGAGATATTTTACAATACTATGCTATCAGGAATTTTTGGTCACAGTTTCAGATCATTATTTATAATCGCCAAATGATGCCCCCACTATTTTCGAATCTTACTGGAGATACTGGATACTCATGTTATATCCAGGTCAGATTCTGTGGGGAGAAGAAAGCTCAAATTGATTGAATTCTCATGTGCCAGACATTAGACTTATTTCTCTCCTTTAATTCTCTTTACAAATAAGCAGATATTATTCTCATTTTCTAATAAAGAAACTGAGGCCAAAAGTGTTTGAATAACTTGTATACGGTCACCATCTAAAACTGATGGAATTATAAGTCTGTCTGATTCCAAAGCCCATCCTCTTCACACTAAACATAACACATTTACCAGAACTGTAAATGTGAAAGGGGCTGGGGGCCAATTTTTAAGACTTCTAAATGTTTATAACAGTCTTTATTTCAGACAACCCAAGGTTGCTTTTCAAGGCTGATGCTGCTGCTTCTTAGCTAGGGTTAGTTAAGACAGGTCAAGGTCTTGAGCATCACAAGGAAATTCTTACCAAGATCCCAGGGGTATCCAGGAATCCACGTGGTACTTATTAGGAAGATTTTGCAAATGAATCGCTTTGAGGATTTTAGGGGAGGAAGTCAGTCTGGACGACCCTCCTGCTCCATATGGGCCGCATTTCACTCAATGGGGTCTTTGTTGCAGCGAAGCTCTGGAAAGAGGTCAGGTGGTGGTCAGCAGAGGAAACCACTGCTGAGAAGGCTAGGCCCAGAGCTGTCATTCCCCCACTTTGCTTTGGACAAGGTACAAGAAATCCTTTATGGGCTGGTGCGGTGAAAACTGATGCAAGCCAGCTTTGTTCTATTTTTGTAATATATTTCTGGTTGAGTTAATTCTATGGAAAAAAATAGTCAGTGGGGTTGTGTGTTTATATAGGCCCTTCATGTTGCTGCTTTGTGCCAAGTTCCACGAGTCTGCAAGGAAGTGGAGCCAGACGTACTCAGCGTCCTGGGTCCTCACCCCAGTGACCTCTTAATCTTTCCAAGTTTACCCAGCTCTCTCACAGCAGCATTTGCATGGAAATTGATCTCTCAGCTCCTGGCTTTTGGCAGGAGGACACTTCCTTCATATGGAAAAGTGTTTAATACCAATTTAATGGTCTGTCTAGCCACTGTACGCCCTTAGCCCGCCCTCCTCCCTCAGTGCCCACTGGCACAGAGCATGGAAATCTAACTTTTAATCACCCTTTTAAAAACGCCCTGAAACTTTCTTTTTAGTATGCCCAGTGCTTTTCTAATGAGGACTCACCCCAAACTCCCTTTTAATCCTGCAAACGGTAACTGCTACTATAAATTAAGATGGTGTCCTTAATACATCCATATTATTTTTTAGCATCTCTTATTCTCATTAAACACAATTGCAGACAGGGAAAAGGTGTCTCTCTTTTTTTTTAAATTCCCAGGAACCAAAGCAAGTGGAAATAATTTTGTTGGTGACTGATAAAATGATGCTTAGTGTTTGAGTTGAAAGGATAAAACTAATAAAGACCAACATGAGGGAAAACAGTATATGTAATGAACATTTTCTGCACTTGAAGAATCAGATAGACACGAAATTATACATCTGAGCAAATCATGGCATTATTTTGTCTCCTTAAACAACACATGTATACAAGGTGGAAAATTATTAAGAATGTCAGGAATGCTGGAAGAGTCTTAATATAAATACAATACAGTCAGTCATAAAATAAGTGTGAAATAGTTATTTATTTATTACTTATATAACTTAAAGGTACAATATCAGTTTTTTTATTTTTCTCTGGCCAGACTTTGCTTTTGTTGATAGTTGCTGCTTTGTTTTTATTTTTCAGTATTATTATTAACTGCCCAATTTTTAAATCCATTTAATTGTGGCAAAAATAACTATGTTCTAGTCCTGACTGCCAGCAATCCACTAAAAAACCATGGAAGAACCACTTACTATTTTGATTCTTCAAAGATTCTTTTATTCTCTAAACCATTTATGAATCTGTTATCCCCAGTATACCCCCATTAAATTAAATGTCCTGAAGAGTACTGCCTTACCCTGATAACCTGAGCTACTCATTATTTCTTACCAGTTGATTTATTGTTTTTATATTTTAATACACTGCACGTATACATTTTAACAGTCATAAAAGAAGAATTTAAAAAAACTAAGAAATTTTCTCCTCAATTCCCACTTTTATAATATATAAACTTTTCTATGTCTGGAAATTTCTCCACCATGTTCTCACATATGCACACATAACTTTTACATAGTTATAAGTTTCAGCAATTTTTTTTTTACCTTTCAGTTAATATAGTCTAAACATTTTTTGTATTGCTGGGACATTCATTCACTCAACAATATCTTTTATATGGGCTTCTCAGAGCCAATTAGTATAGAAAATCACAGTGAATTTTTTGAAAGGTTAATTAATATCTGCATAATATGCCATTAAGAAGCCTCATGTATTAAGGCATATGCTTGTATTAGCTATTTAGACTTTCAATTCTTTGTATTATAAATAAAATAATATTGTAGGCCTTTTTGCAACCAGCTTTTTTCTCATATTGACAGCTCCCCACTCCCACATCCTTCTTGGGATAAATTTCGATAAGTATCATTACTTTTTCAAAGGGATCTCTAGTTACAGCCGTGCTGGATGAGAATTCAAGCTCACCTTCCTCCTAGTTCTTTTTGTTGTTTTTTTTTTTTGAGTCTGAGTGTTTCACTTTCGCCCATGCTGGAGTGCAGTGGCACACTTATGGCCACTGCAGCGATCCTTCTGCCTTAGCCTTCCAAGTAGCTGGAACCACAGGCATGTGCCACCATGCCCAACTCGTTTTTTTTTTTTAATTGTAGAGATGAGTTCTCGCCAAGTTGCCCAGGCTGGACTCGAACCCCTGGACTCAGTTCTTAATAGTACTTGTTGTGATGGTAACATGTGATTCAAATGAATGCACACAATCTTATAGCAATGATTTTGTAGACTCCCAACTAAAATTTGATTCTCCTTTATTACAAAATTAAATTTTAAAAATCATAGAAATTTATACTGCTACTAGTAATATGTGAGAATATCAATGTCACCAAAATCTCACAAATGTTATTAAATTTTTCACATTTTGAAAATTAAACAGGCGTTAGTGGATGTCTTGTGTGGTTTTTTTTTTTTTTTGGTATTTTTTATTGAATACAATTAATACACAGAAATGCAAAAATCACAAGTATGCAGCCTGATGAATGTTTATAAAGGGAACACACCCACGAAAAGACAGGATATTATCATATTATCATCATCCCAGAAGCTTTTTCCTTTGATTACCTCATGCCCAAAGATAACCAATATCACTTCTATCACTATATATTAATTTTGTCAGTTTTTGAAACCTGTGTGATGGCATCATGCAATATGTTTTTTTTTTTCCTGGATTAGTTCACTCATTATGTTTAAGAAATCCACGTTGCACATAACAGTTGTTTACTGATTCCACAATATAAATATATCATATCTTGTTTATTCATTCTACTATGAATAAGCATTAAGTAGTTTCCAATTTTGGGCTTTTATAAGTAATGCTGCTATGAATGCTTTCACACATGTTTTTGGGCTTATACGTTATATAAATTTATGTTGGGTCTATTCCTAGGAGTGGAATTTTTAGGTCATACACAATGCAGTTGTTCAGTTTTAATAGCTATTGCCAAACTGTTTTCCAAATGTTTGCAATTTACATTTCCACCAGATGTATGAGAATTCCAGTTGTTTCACATCATCACAAACACTAAGGAGTTTCTACCTTTTTTCATTACAGACATTCTGGTGTTATAGACATTCTGACAGATGTGCAGTGGTATCTCACCGTGGTTTTCATTTGAATTTCCCTGATGTCTAATGATGATGAGCATTTTATCATGTGTTCATTGGTCATTTCAATATCTTCTGTTCAAACCTTTTATCCACCTTTTTTTTTCATTTGGATTGTCTTTCTTATTGATTTTTGCATGTCCATCACATTCTGGATGCAAGCTATTTTCAAATATATAATGCAAATATCTTCTCCCAATCAAGCTTATCTTTTTACTTTCTTAATGATGTTTCATGATAAACAGAAGTTCTTAATTTTAATGCAGTTTAATTTATACTTTTTTCCTTTATGGTTAACACTTTAACATACTTTATTCAAGAAATCTTTGCCTATCTGTGCTGATTAAAAGAATGATTAGTTCATCTACAACTCATTTGGATTTAATTATTTTGAAGGAAAGCAAGGTCAAGTTTCAATATTTTTCCATATGGATATCTGATCAAATAAGCACTCTTTATTGAACACTAACTAAGCAGTACTGTGTTGTTTTTGTCATAAAGCAAGTGTTCATACATGCATTTGATCTGTTTCTTGTCTATTGTCTATATTTGTCCCAATTCTGCACTGCCTTAAGTACTGTGGCTTACAAGTCTTCATATCTGGTAGTGTATGTTTTCTAACTTGGTTATTCTTTTTTAAGGTTACTTTAACTATTCTTAGTCATTGCAACTTCATATACACTTTGAAAATCCATTTTCAATTTCTAAGTAAAACAATGGGGTGGTTCCAGTTCCCAAATGACAATGTAGAAGAAAGACAGCTTCACTCCCACCATCCCCACAAGCAGAAAACCAAAACCAAATATACAGCACTGAGATTATCACCAGCAATATCCCAGAATTCAAATATGAGGATGAGACAGTTCCCAGGGTCACGGGAAAGTGAGCAGATGGTAAAAGAATCAGACTTTCATATCAATGACACCCATCACACCAAGCATGCAGAAGATTTCCCCCTGATTCATGGCTTCTTCACTGAAAAAAGTGAAGTTGAGATGAACAACCAGCTTCCCCACCATCTTGAGTTTCCTGGCAGGAGACCTGTTTCTGCCTCAACCCACAAGACGCATTGTGAGGAACTGAAGGAAGAAATATCCCTGAGGACCGACAGCCAGAGACAAAGGAGGAAGGTAGAACTACCATCTCCAGCCCTGGAAACTTTCCTTTGCAGCTTGGCCAAATGAGACATAAAATCAGAGTGGCTATTCAGTTATATCAGGCTGTAGAAGGCATGTTCCCCAGGTCTCTGGAATAAATCCCTAGCCAGCCTTTATGTACTGCTGTGACATTCCATTTGGAACCTCCCCCATTTGGGATGTGCAGTGCTCCAATCTTTAACTAGAGCTAAGGTAAATCTGCGCTTAAGGCATCATTTAGTGCAGAAAAAGAGGCAGCAGCCTATACCATTCCTCACAAAAAAGAAAAGAAATTCAACAGATAAATTATCAAGAATCTCTAAGCAAACATATCCAATAAAAATCAAAACAAGCCAGAGAAAGAAGGTTACAAGAATAAAAAAAAACTGATTATTCAATGCAAAGATACAGATGTACATTCACAGGAAACAATAGTAAATAGAGAACTGTGACCTCCTCAAATAAAGACAGAAACAGTGATTGACCCTAATAAGATGGTGATATATGAGTTCTCTGACTGAAAATTCAAATAGCAGTTTTTAAAAACTCAGTGATTTCCAAGATATCACAGAAAAACAATTCAGAAATTTATCAGAGAAATTTAACAAGGAGGTTGAAATAATTTTTTAAAAAATCAAACAAAAATCTTAAAACTGAGAAATACATTTGCTGAAGTGAAAAACTTATTAGATGCACTCAACAAAAGAATGAATCAAGTAGAGGAAAGAATCATTGAGCTGAAAAATGAGCTATTTGAAAATACACAGAGTAGAAAAGAAAAAAATAATGAGGATCAACTACAAGATATAGAAAATTACCTCAAAATGCCAAGTCTAAGAATTATTGGTATTGCCGAATGAATTGAGCAAGAGCAAGAGGTAGAAAACTTAGTCAAAGAAACAATGATAGAAACTTTCCAAAACTCGAGAAACAGATAAATATCCAGGTACAGTAAGGCCAGAGAACATCAAAGAGATTTGATCCAAATAAGATTACCCTGAATAATTTAATAATAGATTCTTAAAGGTAAAGAAAAAAAAAAAAGAGGATTCTAAAAGCAGCAAGAGAAAAGAAACAAATGACATTGAAAAGAATTCCAACTTGTCTGATAACAAATTTCTCAATGGAAACCACACACACTAGGAGAGAAAGGGATGTTTTCAAAGTACTGAAAGAAAACCACTGTTATCCAATAATATTGTATCCAGTAAAGCTCTATTTCAAATATAAAAAAGTCTTTCTCAGAATAACAAAGGCTGAGAGAATTCAAAATCATCAGACTCATAAAAAATGCCACAGAGAGTTCTTCAATCTTAAAGAAAAAAAATTAACATGCAATAAAAAAAAATGAAGGCATAACACCCATTGGTAAAATTACATACACAAACAAACCCAGAATACTCTAATACTATAACTATGGTATGCAATCCACTCATAACTCTAGTATGAAACCTAAAGTACACATGTATCAAGGTCAATAATAGCTACAGCAACCTGTTAAGAGTTAGGCAATACGAGGATGGAACCCACCCCAAATCAGACTTTATTTTGTGAAAATTGTGTATTTATTCTTACATGTTTGAACTTCAGTCACCTTCAAAGTACTCTCTGTTTGATGCAATGTACCTATCAAGATGCTTTCTCCACTGCTCAAAATAGTTTTTGAAATTATTAATTTTGATGCCTTTTAGTCCTTCTGCTGTTTTTTTTGGGTTTTTTTTTTTGCTTCAACTCGTCAACATTGGCAAAATATTTCCCTTTGAGGACTTTTTTCATCCAGGGAAAAAAACAAACAAAAAGTTGTCTGCGGCAATATTCGGGGAATATGGAGGGTGGGGGCATAGGAGTCATGTTATTTTTGCTCAAAAACTACTGAACACTGAGCATGGTATGGAAAGTGTGCTCATAAATCACCCATCAGGAAATGAGCAAACATGTTGAAAGAATCTAAAAAAGAAAAAAAAAATTCACTGAAGTCAAACACATCCTCTCACAACAACACTAGCTGGTGCACTGGTATCTATGAGTTCCTAGAATACTTACCTAGCAGAGGCAGTCTTTACTACAAGAGGCTTGCCCTCCAAAAAATAATTCTAGTTTTTTATGGGTCTCCCCTGGTATAAAAATGTGTAAATGGTGACAACAAAAAGTCAAAACGTGGGAGAAACAGAGTTAAAGTGTAGAGAGTTTTCTTTTTTTTCTTTTGAGTTAAAAAAAATTGTTTCTACACTTTTCTTTGTGATATAAGTTGTCACCTCTTTATAGTAGCTTGTTATATTTATAAAGTGTTTTTTATAAGCCTCATGGTAGCTACAATTTAAAAATCTGTAATGTATACACTAAAAATAAAAATCAACAAAGTAAAATAGCCTACAAAAAAATCACTTAACCACAAAAGAAGACAGTAAGAAAGAAAAAAAAAAAAAGACAAAAAGAGTTATAAAACATCCAGAAAGCAAGCAACAATATAGAAGTGGTAAGTTCTTCCTTATCAGTTATACTAAATGTAAATGGACTCAACTCTCCAACTAAAAGACATAGAGTGGATGAATAGATAAAAATACTAAATGCAATTATATTCTGCCTATAAGACACCCACTTTACCCATAAAGGCACAGTGACTGAAAGTAAAGGGAATAGAAAAGTTATTCCATGCAAGTGGAAAAAAGAGAATTCACTATATTTATAGTACATAAAATAGACTACAAGTTAAAGACTGTAAAAAGAGACAAAATAGGTCACTGTGCAACAATAAATGGGCCAGTTCAGCAAGAGTATATAGCAATTATAAATATCTATGTACCCAACACCAGAGGATCCAATTACATATAGTAAGCAATATATTTAAAGGGAGAGATAGATTGCAATACAATAGCAGTACAAGATTTTTACACTCCACTCTCAGTAATGGCAGATCATCAAGATAGAAAATCAACAAAGAACTATCAGAGCTAAACTACACACTAGACCAGACAGGCTTAACTGTCATTCAGAGAACATTTCACCCAACTACTGCAGAATACACATTTTTTTCCATAAGAACATAGAAAATTCTCCAGAAAAGACTATATCTTAGACCACAAAACAGGTTTCAACAAATTAAAAAAATCAGAAATGATATCACCTATTTTTTTTCTGACCAGAATTGAATAAAACTATAAATTAGTGACAAGAGGAAACTCACAAACTACACAAACACATGGAAATTAAACAAAATGCTTCTGAACAACCAATGAGTCAATTAAGATATTAAGAAAAAAATTAAAGAATTTCTTTAAACAAATGGAAATGGAAATACAACATACCAAAATCTATGGTATACAGCAAAAGCAGGACTAAGAAGGGAATGTCTATAGCCATAAATCAAAAAAGTAGAAAAACCTCAAATAAGTAAAAATTAAGAAAAAATTTAAAAAACGTTAATTTTTTTCAAAAGATAATCAAAATAAACAAAACTTTAGTTATCCTTTTTTGGGGAGGGGTTGGAGTCTCACTTTGTCACACAGGCGGGAGTGCAGAGGCACATTCACGATCACCCCAGGATCAACCTGCTGGGCTCAGGTGATCCTTCCACCCCAGCCTTCCAAGTAGCCAGAACTACAGGTGTGTGTTACCATGCCTGGCTAATTTTTTAATTTATTGAAAAGATGGGGGTCTCACCATGTTTCCCAAGCTGATCTCGATCCTGCGGGCTCAGGCAATCCTCTCACCTAGACATCCCAAAGTGCTAGGATTACAGGATTGAGTCACTGCACCCGGCCTAAAACTTTAGTTATTCTACCTGAAAAACAAAAAAAAGAAAAAGAAGACCCAAATAAATAAAATCAGAAATAAAAAGAAGACATAACAACTGAGATCATAGAAATATATTTTTAAAATAGAGATTATTATTAACAACCATATGCCAGCAGTTTGGAAAATGTAGAAGAAACCGATAAATCCTACCAAGATTGAACCAGGAATAAATAGAAAACCTCAGCAAATAAATAATGAGCAATGAGATCAAAACTGTAATAAAAAGTCTCCCATCAAAGAAAAGCCCAGGACCTGATGTCTTTACTGCTGAATTCTAGCAAACATTTAATGACAAATGATTACTGATTCTATACAAATTCTTCAAAGAAATTGAGGAGGAGAGAATACTTCCAAACTCATTTTATGAGGCCAAAATTACCATGATACTAAAATCAGACAAGAACAAAACAAAAAAGGTAAACTACAGGTCAATATCCCTAATGAACATAAATTCAGAAACCTTCAACAAAATACTAGCAAACAAACCTCAGCAACACATTAAAAAAAGTAATTCACCATGATCAAGTACAATTCTTCCCAGGGATACAAGGATGGTTCAACATACACAAATCAATAAACATAATATATCATAATAATAGAACCAAGAACAAAAACAATATCATCATTTCAATAAATGCTGAAAAAGTATTCAATAAAACTCAACATCCTTTTACGATAAAAACTCTCAACAAAGTGGTTATAGAAGGAACATACCACAAAACAATAAAAGACATATATGACAAATGCACAGCAAGCATAATGCTGAGCAGAGAAAAATTGAAGGCCTTTCTTCTAGATTCTGGAACAAGACAAGAATGTCCACATTTACTCAATATAATATTGGAAGTACTCCTGGCCAGAGTAATTAGGCAAGATAAAGAAATAAAGGGCATCCAAAATGGAAAGGAAAAAGTCAAATTGTCCTTATTTGCAGAAAACCTGATCTTTCATTTAGAAAAGCCTAAAGACTCCACCAAAAAAACTGTTAGAACTGATAAACAAATTCAGTAAAGTTGTAGGATACAAAATTAGCAAACAAAAATCAGTAGCATTTATGTATGCCAAAAGTGAATAATCTCAAAGAAAATCAAGAATTCAATCATTTGCAGTATTAAAAAAAATACCTTGGAATTAATTTAACTTAAGAAGTGGAAGATCTTTACTGGGAAAATTATAAAATACTGATGAAAAATCTTGAAGAGGGCACACACACACACACAAATAAAAAGATATTTCATGTTCATGGATTGAAATAATTGATATTATTATAGTGTCAATGCTACTAAAAAGAATTTATAGATTCAATGCAGTCTCTAACAAAACACTAATGACATTCTTTACAGAAATAGGAAAAAAAACCCTAAAAATTATGTGTAACCTTAAAAGACTTTGAAAAGCCAAAGTAATACTGAGCTAAAAGAACAAAGCTTGAGGCATCACGCTACCTGATTTCAAAATATACTACGAAATTATAATAACCAAATCAGTATGGTACTGGCATAAAAACAGGAAATAGAACAATGGAACAGAATAGAGAACCCAATTATAAATCCACACATATGTAGCTAATTCATTTGCAACAAAGGTGCCAAGAACATATAATGGGCAAAAGACAGACTCTTTAATCAACAATGCTGGAAAAACTGGATACCCATACACAGAAGAATGAAGCCAGCATCACATCAAAATGAATTAAAGACTTAAATCTAAAAGCTGGAACTATAACACTACTAGAAGAAAACACTGGAAAAATGTTCCAGGACATTAGGCTGGGCAAAAACGTTTTGTATAAGGCCTCAAAAACACAGGCAACAAAAGCAAAAATAGACTAATAGAACTATATTAAATGATAAATATTCACAGAATAATAAACAATCAACAATGTGAAAATGTTTTGTATAAGGCCTCAAAAACACAGGTAACCCAAGCAAAAATAGACTAATAAAACTATATTAAATGATAAATCTTCACTGAAAAATAAACAATAAACAATGTGAATAGGCAACCCACAGAATGGGAGAAAATATTTGCAAACTATTCATCTAACAAGGGATTAATAACCAGAATATATAGGGAGCTCAAACAACTCATTAACAACAACAAAAAGTCAAAATTTTATTTTAAAATGGCCAAAAGATCTGAACAGACATTTCTCAACAGGTATATAAAAAATTATCAACATCACTAATCATCAGAGAAATGCTAATCAAAATCACAGGGAGATATTATTTCACTTCAGATAAAATGACTTTTATAAAAAAGACAGGATATAATGAATGCTGGTGAAGATGTGGAGAAAGGGGAACTCTCATACGTTGTTGGTAGGAATGCAAATAGCATAGGCACTATGAAAAACAGTATGAAGATTCCTCAAAAAACTAAAAATAGAACTACCATATAATTAACCAATTCTAATGCTGGGTACATTCAAAAGGAAGATACTCAATATATCACAAGTATCTGCACTCCTGTTTTTATTGCAGCACTATTTACAACAACCAAATTATGGAATCAACCTAAGTGTTCATCAAAGGATAAATAAATGAATAAAAAACAATAGAATACTGTTTGTCCACAAAAAAGAGTGGGCTCCTGTTATTTGCAGCAACATGGATGGAGCTGGAGGTGACTGGGTTAAGTGAAACAAACTAAAGACAAATATAGCATGTTCTCACTCATCTGGGGGCTAAAAAAGTGGATTTCATGATTATCAGAGGCTGGAAGGGTAGGGGACATGGGGGATAAAGGGTGCTTGATTATTTGGTAGGGGACATGGAGGATAAAGGGTGCTTGATTATTTCTTCAAACATACAGTTAGAAGAAAACAAAGCATGTTCAATAGATCAGTAGGGTGACTATAGCCACCAATAATCTATTGCACATTTCATAAAAACTAGAAATGAATAATCTGTTTCTAGCATAAAAGAAAGATAAATATTTAAGGTAATTGCTATAGTTTGGATATTTGTCCAGTCAAATCTCATGTTGAAATTGATCTCCATTATTGGAGACGAGGCCTAATGGGAGGTGCTTGGGTCATGGGGGCAAACCCCTTATGAAAAGCTTGATGCCATTCTGGTGGTAGTGAATGAGTTCTCACTCTTTTAGTTTCATGAGAGCTGGTTTTTAAAATGTGTTTGGTTCTCTGTTGCTTCCTCTATCACCTTGTTTTGTTTTGCTTTTAAGAGACATTGTTTTGCTCTGACACCCAGGCTGGAGTGCAGTGGCACAATCATAGCTCACTGCAGCACCAAACTCCTGAGCTCAGGCGATCCATCCACCTCTACCTCCTGAGTAGCTGGGGCTACAGACATGTTTCATCATACCCAGCTAATTTTTATTTTTTATAGAGATGAAGTCTAGCTAAGCTGCCCAAGCTGGTCTAAACTCTTGCCTCAAGTGATACCCCTCAACCTACCTAAGTTCTGGGATTTTGGATGTGAGCCACCATGCCTGGCCACACCTTGTGATCTCTGACAAGCTACCTACTCTTTACCTTCTACCACGAGTGGAATTCATCTGGGACCCTCACAGTTGAACAGATGCCAGTGCCATGCTTCTTGTACAACTGGGAACCAAATAAATCTTTCTTTTTAGAAAAATAAATTGCCCAACCTCAGGTATTCATTTATAGCAGCACTAAACAGAGTTAAGACTCATGGATATCTGAATTACCTTGATTTGATTTCACATAGTATATGAATATATTAAATTATTACATATACCCCCCCAAATGTACATCTGTTATACATCAATAAAAATATATAAAAACTTTTAGTGGAATTTTAACTTATAGTGTATTAAATGCACAGGTCAATTTGGGCAAGTTGAAATTTTCATGAAATTTACTCTTTTAATCACAGTAAATGTATATCCTCTTTGTTTGAAATCAATAATATGTTTTAGCATTTAGTGTACACATTTTGTATATTTCATATGTTAAATTAGTACATGCTTCATTTGTACCTTTTGAGATAATTACATGATTTTTCTTTTTTCTTTTTAATGGGAGAAATTCATTACCTAACTTAAAAATATTTAGCAGAACTTATATTTTTGGTGTTAATCTCATTTGAGTGTGATGTATTATCTGCTTAATATAATGCTAGATTCCATTTATTAATATTTTGTCTTTGTACATGAGAGATTGGCCTTCAGTTTTTAATAATGTATGAATTTTAAAACAAAGTTATAATAACCATTAAAAACCAAAAATATACAGATATGTACATTCATCTCTTTCTGCAATTATGTTTAATGAGAATAGGGAAGCTAAAAATAACATTGGGGCTGGGTGTGGTGGCTCAAATCTGTAATCCCAGCACTTTGGGAAGCCAAGGCAAGAAGATTGCCTGAGCCCAGGGGTTCAAGACCATCCTGGGCAACTTGGTGAGACTTCATCTCTACATTAAATCCAAAAATTAGCTGGGCATGGTAGCATGCACCTGTTGTTTTGGCAACTTGGAAGGCTGAGGTGGTAGGGTTGCCTGAGTCCAGCAGGTTGATGCTGTGGTGAGCATGCCACTGCACTCTAGCCTGGGTGACAGAGTGAGACTCTGACTCAAAAAAATAAAAATAACATTGGTATGCTATAGTCATAATTTTAATTCATAATAAAAAGAAAAGTTTTAGCAAACTAGAAATGGAAGCAAACTTCTTTTATTTCATAAAGGGTATCTACAAGAAGATCACAGCCAATATCATAATTAATGATTAAATATTGAGATATTTCCCAATAAGATCAAGAAAGAAACAGTGATGTTCACTAATAGTACTTTTATGCAATACTGTACCATGATGCCTATCAGTGTAATAAGGCAAGAATATAGAAATAAAAGTCATAAGTATTTGGAAGGTAAAGTAAAACTGTTATTATTCTCAGATAAAACATTAGAATTAAAAAGTAAATTTAGGTTGGGAAGATGGCGGCCAGGCCAGTCAGCCTATGTGAGTCCCAATGTGAGTGAGTGAGTGTATGGAAAATTTTGTGTGTGTGCTGGTGAGTGGGCGTGTGAGTGAATGAGTGAGGGATAGAGAGCTAGCTACCAGGGCTCTCCTGGTACAGTAGCTGGTGCCACAGCTGCTTGACTTGGACCCTAGCAATTCCCGGGATACAGAAGTCCAGCGCCATTTCAAAAAAAATTAACAAAACCCTTCCTGGGAAGAAAATCCTGGGAGAGACTGACTAAGTGGGGGCTTGTGAGCAAGTGACTAGGGCCCTCCTGATGAAGCAGCTGGTGGTGCAGCTTCCTTGCTTGGTCCCTAGCTCTTCCTAGGTTGCAGAAGCCGGGTGTCATGTTTTTAATGAATAAAAGTTTTCCTGTGAAGAAACGGTGGGGAGAAACTATCAGCTCCAGGTTCTGTCTTACCACTGCAGCAGGAGAGAATGCCAACTCCAGGCTTTACCTCACTTACTTCAGCACTGGCCAGACACTGGCAGCAAGGGCTGTGGAGGGAGCCCAGAGGCTAAGTCCCATCAGAGAAGAGAAAGAGGCACCCTATCAACATCTTGAAAACGGTGCAGGAAAGTGCTCTGACTTGCTCACCACAGAGCAACAGACCAAATCTCTGTGACTGGTGGATCAACTACTCAGGAGTTGCTTGTGACCCAGAGGGAATATCCTGAAAGCATAAACTTCAGAGGGACCTGACAAGTGCTGACTCTCAGGCGCCCCACTTCCTACCCTGATCCAGCCTTGGGACAAAGGGTGTGGCCAGAAAAGGATGAGGAAGAACTCCAGAGAGATCAGTGGTGAGTCCAGGGCTGACCCAACCTCCCTCCTCCCCAGCAATCCTCTGAATGTCAGAACCACATAGCTGGGGCATGAATGAGAAGGACATGCGGGCTGAGCCTGGGCATCAGTTGCAGTAGGAGAACTCCATTTCAAGATAGGCTTGGCTGGGACAACCCTGAGAGTAGTGAGCACATACCTGGGGAAGAGACAATCCCACACCTCCCCGGGAGAGGGGCTCTACCTGACCATACAAGAGTGGAAGGGAAGGACTACAGCCCCACCCACCCCCACTGCCCCTTCTCCTTCCCTGCTCTGGACACTGGGGAGAGAGTGAAAGAGGTGGAAGCTCTGCAGAATGTAATAGAGCAGATGAAAGGAACAATTACAGAGCCTGCCAAAGAGGGAAGGGTTTTGTTTTTTTTTAATTTTTTTTCAATTTTTAAAAACTTTTTGCCTGTTTGTTAGTTCATCTATTTTTAAAATATTTTTCCTTTATGCATGAATGTGTATGTGAGGGTTTGATCTGCATCCCCCCCCTTTTTCCTTTCTTCTTTTCTTTTTCTTCCTTCTTTTGTTTTTTGTTTAAGTGTTTATGTGAATGATTGAGTGTTCACCTTTCAATTTTTTTTATTGTTCTTGGTTTGTTTTTGCTCTTTGGTTCTTCTCTTTTTTATTTTTATTTTTATTTTTTAGTTTAAGGTATATATGAATGCACGTGTGAGGGTTCAATCTGAATTCCTTTTTTTTCTGGTCTTTCTCTTTTTCTTTTCCATTCATTTTGTGCTAGTCGTGTGTGTGTGTGTGTGTGTGTGTGTGTGTGTGTGTGTGTGTGTTTAGTTTACTTGGTTTTTTGATGTTGCTGTTTGCTTTGTTTCACTTTATTGTTATTCCAGTTTGTTTTGGGGTGTGTGTGTATGTCTGTTCAATTGTTTTTTGCTTTAGTTTATGCTGTCATTGTTCTGTGTTTTTTTCTTTTTCTTTTTAAATTCTTGTTCATCTTATTTCATTCTATTTTTTCTGTGCTCCTCATTGCTTTCATGTATGTTGGACTTGGGGGTACACACACATACCCACTGCATCATTGTATACAGTGGTGGAGTGGAGTAGGTCTCAGGGAACATATATCACAATCAGTGAACATTTTAATTTGCAAGCAGTTTCTGAATCCTAACTCCCCATCCCCTACCTTATTTGACTTTCAAAACTATAAGAGACTGCAAAGCTTCCCACCCACAGTCCTGTTTCAAAATAGAACAAATCCAGAGTCTGGATCAGGGAAGAATGGAATGATGAGCAAATACCAGAAAGGAAAGACTCTCCCACTGACAATGAATAATTGATCTAAAGAGAAAAGCAAGAGATCTGTCACAAATAAGGAAACACCAAAGGAAGGTCACAGGTAATTTCAAGTGTAACAAAGAGAAAACTCCTGAAAAATCAGACCTCAGAGTCCAAACAATGGAAGTCACCAACGACTGGCCCCAGAGTACAACAGGGATTAGGGAATGGATGGAAAGAGTGAATAAGACTCAAGAAAGACAAGATGCAACACCGAAAAAGCTTGTAACAGAGATTTTGGCAATAAAACATTTCATCCAGGAAATAAATAACAGGACAACAAGTATGGAAAAAAGAATTAATCTAGCTGAAGAAAGAATCTCAGAACTTGAAGACCAGACCATGGAATTAACCCAATCTGTAAAAAACATAGAAAGAAAACTCAGAAAGAAAGAACAAAACCTACAAGAGATATGCGATTATATCAACAGGTCAAACCTATGCCTAACTGGCATCCCAGAAGAAGAAAGGGAAATGGAGAAAAACTTGGAGCAAGTATTCCATGAGGTATTCCAAGAAAACTTCCCCATCTCACAGGAGATGTGACCAGCCTAACACAAGAGATACAGAAAGCCCCACAAGACATCAAATGAGAAGACCAACCGCTAGACACATAGTAATTCACCTACGGAAAGTAGCCAAAAAAGAAAAAAATCCTAAAGGCAGCAAGAGAGAAAGGTCAGACTACAAACTGAGGAAAATCAATCAGAATAGCAGCAGACCTATTGGCAGAAACACTATAAGCAAGAAGGAACTGAAGTCCAATATTCAAAGTTCTCAAAGATAAACAATTTCAATGAAGAATTTCCTACCCAGTCAAGCTCAGCTTCATCAGTGATGGAGAATTAAAATCCTTCTCAGACATCCAATCCCTAAGAGATTATACAGCTTCCAGATCAGTTCTACAGCAGACACTTTTTAAAGGTATTATGCACAGAAGAAAGGAAAAAAAAATAATGGCCACATACTTCCCAAGAAAACAGCAGAGCACAGCATTAACAGAGAATACAGTGCAATAAGAAACTGGAAACACACACATACATCAATCCCAAAGCCAAAAGCACACAAGCAAATAAAGAAAAAACTTTACTAGAACCTCATGACAGGGAGAAACAATCACATTTCAATAATAAGCCTGAATGTGAATGGACTAAATGACCACTGAAAAGACACAGAATGGCAAACTGCATAAGAAGCCATGACCAATTATTTGCTGCATCCAGGAAACTCATCTCATCACAAGGGACACACACAGACTCAAAGTTAAAGGATGGACAATGAGTTTCCAGGAAAATGGATCTCAAAAAAAGGCAGGAGTTATGATCTTAGTATCAGACAAAGCAACATTTAATCTATCAAAAATTTAAAAAGTTACAGAAAGACACTGCATAATGATAAAAGGTTCAATTCATCAACAAGAAGTATCCATCCTAAACATATATGCACCCAACACAGAAACACCAGCATTTATAAAGCAACTACTAAGTAAACTGAAAAAAGATATTAACTCTAACACTATGATAGTAGGAGACTTGAATACTCTACTAACAGCCCTAAATAGATTATTGAGGCAAAACATCAACAAGGAGATCCAGAACCTGAACCTGGCACTCAACCAAGTGAACTTAATAGATACCTACAGATCATTCCATCCAACAACCACAGAATATATATTCTGCTCATCATCACATGGAATGTACTCCAAGACTGGCCACATCCTTGGCCATAAATCAAGCATACACAAATTCTATAAGGTTGAAATATTGCCATGCACCTTCTCAGACCACAGTGGAATAAACATAAATATCAACACCAATAAAATTTTCCCAAAGTTCACAAAGACATGGACACTAAACAACATGATGCTGAACAACTACTGGGTCAACATTGAAATCAAAGCAGAAATTAAAAGATTCCTGGAAACAAGTGAAAATGAAGAAATATCTTACCAAAACCTCTGGGATGCCATGAAACAGTTCTAAGAGGAGAATTTATATCTCTATAAGCACACATCAAAAAAATGGAAAGACCGCAAGTTGAGAGTCTAACAAATTACCTAAGGAAGCTAGAAAGAGAAGACCACCAAAACCCTAACTTTAGCAGAAGAATCCAAATCACCAAAATAAGAGACCAAATGTAGGACATAGAAGACAAAAATATCATAGAAAATATCAACAAAACAAAAAGCTGGCTCTTTGAAAGACTTTTTTTTTAATTATAAAGATGTGGGGTACAATTAAGTTTAAGTATACAAACGTCGATTATGCAGGTACTCTTGTTGATGAGGTGTGTCCCTCCTTCCCCTAGCAGTTTCCCTCAACTGCCAATCCCACCCCTTCTCCACTGACAGTTTCCCAGAACTGCCAATCCCTTTCATATAGTATTATAATTGTTCAAGCTCTGCTTATGAGTGAGAACATATGGTACTTTATTCTTTGTTTCTGTGATAGATCACTGACTATGATTGGCTCTAAATCCATCCAAGTTGCTGTGAAGTCTATTCTTTGAATGAATTAACAAGACTGGTGGACTTCTAGCCAGAATGACCAAGAAAAGGAGAGAAAAAGCCCAAATAAACACAATCAGAAATACAAAAGATCAAATCACACCTGACCCTGAAGAAACTCCAAGATTATCAGAGATTAATATGTAAACCTATATGGAAACAAACTTGATAACCTAAATGAAATGGAGGACTTTGACATCACACAACCTCCTCAGGTTGAAACAAGAAGACATTGAGACACTAAATAACAATCCAGGAAATTGACTCTGTCACAAGACAAGTGCCTACAAAAAAAAAAAAAAAAGCCCTGTACCTCATGGCTTTCCAGTAGAACTCTACAAAATGTACAAGGAGGAGCTGATACTAATCCTGTTGAAAGTATTCCAGGCCATTGAGAAATGTGGAATTCTCCTCAAATCATTTTAAGAAATGAACATCACACTGATACCAAAACTGGGTAAAGATCCAACAAAAAAGAGAACTACAGGCCAATATCCTTGATGAACATAGATTCAAAAATCCTCAACAAGATTCTAGCAAATCAGATTGAAAAACACATTTCAAAAGTCATCCACTGTAATCAAATAGGCTCCATCCCCAGGATGAAGGACTGGTAAAACATTTACAAGACCATAAATATAATTAAATACATCAACAGATGTGAAAACAAGAACCACATGATTATCTCATTAGATGCAGAAAAAGCTTTTGATAAAATCCAGCATCCCTTCTTGATTAAAAACCCTCAAACACCTAGGCATAGAAGGAACATACCTCAAAATATTAAGTGCCATTCATGATAAACCCACAGCTAACATATTGCTAAATGGACAGAAACTAGAAACATTTCCTCTGAAAACTGGAACAAAACAAGGCTGCCCACTCTCACCCTTCTTGTTCAACATTGTGTTGGAAGTCCTAGCAAGGGCAATTAGACAAGAGAAGGACATCAGGGGTATCCAATTAGGAAAAGAGGAAGTCAAGTTATACCTCTTTGCTGATGATATGATCCTATACCTCGAAAATCCAAAAGAATCTGTCAAAAACCTGTTTGCACTAACAAAGTCTTGGGGTACAAAATAAATGTGTAAAAGACAATTGTATTCTTATACACCAACAACAAGCAGACAGAGAACCAAATTAAAAGCACAATCCCATTCACAATAACTACAAAACAAACAAACAAACAAACAAACAAACAAAAAAAGCCTTGGCATCTTCTTAACCAAAGTAAAAGACCTTTACAATAAGAAATACAAAGTACTGCTCAAAGAAATCCAAGAAGACACCAACAAATGGAGAAATATTCTGTGCTCATGGATAGGAAGAATCAACATTAAGATGTCCATCCTATCAAAGGCAATCTATAGATTCAATACAATACCCATTAAATTACCAACAGCATTCTTCTCAGAACTGGAAATGACAATACAGAAATTCATATAGAAACATAAACGACCACAAATAGCCAAAACAATCCTTAGGAAAAGAAACAAATCAGAAGGCATCACACTTCCAGACTTCAAACTTTACTATAAGGCTACAGTAATCAAAACAGCCTGGTATTGGTACACAAACAGGCATACAGACCAGTGGAACAGGATAGAGATTCTGGAAGCAAAACCTCAATTTCTCAACCAACTCATCTTTGACAAAGCCTCCAACAACCATTGGGAAGAGTAGAACCTATACAGTAAATGGTGCTGGGAAAACTGGCTGATCATATGAAGAAGATTGAAACAGGACCCCTACCTATCACCATACACAAAAATTAATTCCAAATGGATCAAAGACCTAAAGGTAACACCTCAAACTGTAAGAATCTTAGAAAACACAGGAGCCACCCTTATGGAAATTGGAACTGGCAACCAATTCCTGATCAAAACCCTAAGTGCCCATACCAGAAGAAATAAGATAGACAAGTGAGACTTCATCAAACTGAACCAAAAGAAACCATCAAGAGAGCAGGGAGACAGCCCAAAGAATGGGAAAAAGTATTTGCCAACTGTATATCTGACAAAGGCCTAACATCTAGGATCTATAAGGAACTCAAATGTGCCGAAAAGAAAAAAAAAACAACGCCATTAAAAAGCAGGCAAAAGACATGAATAGACACTTCTCAAAAGAAGATATATGGGCAGCCAACAGATACATGGAAAAGTGCTCAGTCTCACTCATCATCAGAGAAATGCAAATCAAAACTACATTGAGATACCACCTAATCCCAGTAAGAATGGCCATCATTAATAAAACAAACAACAACAGATGCTGGCAAGGATGCAGAGAAAAAGGAATGCTCTGCACTGCTGGTGGGAATGCAAACTAGCGCAACCTCTTTGGAAGACAGTGTGGTGATTTCTGAAAGAATTAGAAATTGACCTTCCATATGACTCAGCAATCCCCCTATTGAAAATATACCCTGAGGAACTCAAATCATTCTACAAAAAAAAATACCTGCACACGTATGTTTGTTGCAGCTCTATTCACAATAGCAAAACAGAACCAACCATACTGCTCATCGAAACTGGACTGAATTAAAAAAAAAATGGGGTATGTATACATAATGGAATATTATGCAGCCATAAAGAAGGACAAACATATGGACTTTGCAGCAACTTGGATGGATTTGGAGTCGATCATACTCAGTGACTTACCACAGAAACAAAGAACAGAGTACCACATTTTCTCACTCATAAGTGAACCTTGAACAATTATCATAATACCATAAGAAAGGGATTGGCAGTAGTGAAAAACTGCCAGTGGAGGGGTGGGTTTGGCAGTTTAGGGAAACTGCCAGGGGAGGGAAAGGCACACCTCATCAATAAAAGTATCTGCATAATGAACATTTGTATACCTGACCCTGAATTGTATCCCATATCTTTAAAATAAAAAAAAAAGTTAATTTAACAAGTTTACTCTTAACGAGGTTAATATAAAATCAATAATACCTCTGTAAGGCAATGGCAAACACTTAGAAAATTAAATTTAAAAAAGACACATTTAGTAGTAACAAACACATATACTAATAAACACTAATTATTTAAAAACAAATACCGCACAAAAGAAATGTTACCATGTGATCTTTAGGAAAAATATAAAAAGCACTAATCATAGTAAATAATATATTTATAATTACGTTGAATGTAAATGAATTAAGTAATTCTATTAAAAGAGATTTTCAGATTGGATGAAAAGCAAGATCCAATCCCATGTTATTTACAAACAGACACACTTTAAACTTGGAGTTGAAGGTCACAGGATAGAAAAAGACACACTGTACAAAGAGGAAGCATAAGGAGGCTCACTTAGCCGTGTAAATAACAGAAAATAGACTTCAATACGATAAAAGCTGTCATAATAATAAGAGGGTTACTTGTGGAGCAGGCACAATGATCTTACAGGTGTATTCCATAACAGACTTTCAAGATACATGAAACCCCATCAAGAGGAATGAACTACCAACAAACCCCCAAATATGGATGAATCTCAAAACATACAACATGCCAAGTGAAAGAAGCCAGATATGATATGTTGCATCTGATAATTTCATTTCTATAAAGTTCTCTAACAGGGAAAATTAAGTCATGGTTATAGAAATCAGATCAGTGATTGCCTGGAGCAATGCAGGTTGGTTGGGATTGATAGCAAACATGCACAAGGAAACTTTGCTGTATGATGAATATGTTCTGTATATTCAGAGTGACGGAAGTTACACAGGTGTGTACATTTGTCGAAATTCATCAAATGTACATTTAATATCTATGCGTTTTATTGTATGTTATTTTTATCTCAATAAAACTGATTTTTAGGAAAGTAAAAAAGTAGTGGAAAAGGCCCTCTTTACCTCAACATGTTTCTCTTTTTGCCATCTTGGTCTTGGCCTTTCAAATTCTACAATTTTAGTTTTCTTCCAATGTTTTTAAGCAGCTATTTTGTTTTTTACTTTTTTTTTTTTTTTTTTTTTTACCATGCAGTACTTGAAATTTTTATTTTTTCCCAGTGAGAGGTTTGGCTTTGTATGAGATCGTCCATCATAGCTGGAAGCAAAATCCTATTGCCTTAAAAAAATAATTACTAAAAAAACTACACTTTCCATATTTAAAGAATGAGGTAAAGAAAAGATAAGTAACTTATTCCAAGGTCACACAGTTTCTAAGTTGACAATTAGGATCAGAACTCAGCCAGTCTTTTTCTAGAATCCCACTCGTAATGACTGTTTATGGAGAGGGCAGTTTCTGATGGATGAACAAGGGAAGATGAGGAGCATGCTGATCATGGTCCATTTACAGATGGTGTCTCTGCTATATGAATTATGAGAGGAAGTTATGCCAGGATTTTCAGAAGGTAAGATCATTTCTCTTGTTGCTGCTGCTGAAAAATGTTTTGTTTCTCAATGACCTTATAGTATTCTAAAGAGGTTTGCGGGAAGATGCATTTTGGCACTACCACTATCTTCTGCTGTAACCTAATTGAAACCTTATTCAAAGCCAAGCATAATTATGAAGAAAAATCTGCTGCCAAAAAATGAAAAATGCATTCCATATAAAAGATTTGGGGGTTATCTGAGAATAGATAATGGAGTGTTGAGTGTATCATGTCATTTTTGCTCTAAAATTTGATTCAGTTTGGTGAACAACCTTAAATCTAACTGCCAGACGCTTCTCTATTGCTTAAAAAATGTTCAAGTTGAACAAGACGCCAAGATGCTTCTATACCAGGAAGTGTTCTATCTTAGTTCTGGTTTGACTAAGACAGTTTCCATCACCTTGGCATGATTTTGTAGTGAACTTTTAGATTTATGTCCCTGCACTGAACATGACTCCCAACAGTGAGGTAGGCAAAATGCTCTACTTTCAAAGGAAATACAGATTCTATTACAGGGCTACACTGAAAGGCATGGTCATGTAGAAGAAAGATATCCTTCTTAAAGACTGATTCCCACTTACTCGGTTTCCCCTGTTGTTAAGATCTTACATTATTGCTGTATATTTGTGACAATCAATATTCCTATGTAATTAATAACTGAACTCCATACTTTGAATTCCTTTCATTTTTACCTAATGTCCTCTTTCTGTCCTTGGATCCCATCCACGATACCATATTACATTTAGTCATCGTGTCTCCTTAGACTCCCTTTGACTGTGATAGTTTCTCAGATTTTTCTTGTTTTTAATTCTCTTCCCAGTTTTGAGGAGTACTGGTCAGCTGTTTTGTAGAATGTCCCCCACTTGTGCTTTGTGTGATATTTTTCTCATGATTAGACTGGGGTTATGTGTTTTTTGAAGAAAGAACCATAGAGGCCAAGTGCCATTCTCGTCACATATTACCAATAGTACATACTATCAACATATTTTATCATCGATTTGACATTGATCTACTGTCTGCCACGCTCCTTCACTAAGGTTACTATTTTTCTCTCTTTTCATACTATTCCCTTTAAAATAAAGTCTCTGTATGCAGCCTACACTTAAGGAATGGGGAGTTATAACCCATCTCTTTGAGGGCAGAAGAGCCACTTACATTATTTGGATTAATTATTATTAATCTTTAGTATGGGAGATTTGCCTATCATCCCCAATTTATTTTTTATCAATCATTTATGCATGTTAATGTGAACTCATAGATAATTAACTTGAACTTTGGGTTACATTGCAATACCTCATTATTTATTTTATCACCCAAGCAAGCCTGCTTTGGCAGCTCTCTTGAACATATAACTTGAAATTTTAATATTATACCATTTACATTTTTTCTATATCCTCTTTATTTACCTCCGTGTACTTATCACAGTCTGCTATTATTTGGTGTATCTGCTTAATTAATTGATTGTCTTCCTCCCTCATATGTCTTGCTTCCCCAGAACATATGCTGCATGAAGGCAGGGAGCCTGTTACCTTGTTCACCACCGTATCTTCAGAATGCAGTAAAGTGCCTGGCGTGGGTCGGTGAATAAAGTATTTACAGGGAGTGTCTCACAGACATCCAAAACATACCACATCACAGATGAAACTTCTTTCAGACTTGCTTTTACTCTTGATCACTCTAAATTAGAAAACAAACGCTCATCCCACTTCCCACATACACTTTCCTAAGCTAGTCGCATACACCTGAAACGTTGCTCCTTAATCTAACCTCAACTCTGCACTGCCTGTGCTTCAGTCTTGGTTCTCATCTCTCTTACCAACCTCCCAAACAATCTCATGGCCTCTAATCTTCCTACTCCAGAGGTTTGAAACCCTGATTCTAGCTAGAGTTATTATCCTGGAAAGCAAACCTGGTAAAAATCTGTCTTCCATGTAAGGATTTCTTTTGGCTTCAGTTTCTAACAGGATAAAGTTCATATTCTCCACATGGATTTAAGGCCATTCAGAATTTGGGTCCTTCTTATTTCTCTTTTCCCATTCTCTGTCACTTCCTGAAACCCTCCCTTCAGGCACTTTAATCTCAAACATTTCATGTTCTCTCCAAACCCTAGAGCCCCCTGCCCCAGCTCTGGCTTTGCTTCCCTCCTAAACTACCCTTATTCTTCTCAATTCAGATCAAAAGCTGTGATATTTTTCCTGATTCCCTCAGGCAGAGTCATTTGCTATTTCCTGAGAAAGTTTCTTACCACCTCTGAGGCTGCCCACTCTATCTGTTAAATGAATGAGATAAGTATGTCCAGAGTGGGGCCAAGTGCATATGATAAGGAGAAAGAAAGCCTGACTACACGTAACAGTCCAAATATTATATCTCTGTTTTGCAAAACTCAGTCATAGCTATCAATTAGAATAAGACCTCACAGAATTGTCCAGCCATGTTTTCTCACCTTACAAATGTAAAAACTGAAGTTCACAAGGACTAAAAACATTGGCTATTATTTTGAATGTTTTACACCTTTTATGCTATTTAATCTCTGCAAAATTTCAGTGTAGGTGCTATTTTGACCTTGTTTTACCAATAAAAAAACCAAAGCACACAGGGTAATTTATATCATAATCCCCTATACTGTACTTCCCTGACCTGATAAGGAAATGAGGCTTGCAGCCAGCAGCTACTTGTGGAGGTGAAGTGGAGACATGAAGTTGGTCCCTTACTGCCCAGTACATTTCTCTCTAAAGCCCTTCAGAAAAGGGGAATTGATTTCCAGGGAAGAGGAATATTCACTAAAGAACATGAACTGTAAAGAAAAGCCGGAATGGAAATAATGGCAGAAACTTATTGCTTGGTTTTGTGGCACATACTGAGTCAGGCTGAGCTGGGAGCTGAACTTCTATGCCTCAAAGTCCTGTGAACAAAGCCTATGGATGTTCAAGCCAGAAGAACATGTGGAAATCATGCACTTACTATTATCAAAGAACCCTCTTCACTTTGAGAGTGAAATCAAGGTGATGTGGTAGACTTGAGGAAGACGGGTGTGTGTGTGTGTGTGTGTGTGTGTGTGTGTGTGAGTGTGTGTGTGTGTGTGTGTGTGTGTGTGTGTGTGTGTGTGTGGTGGGTGGGTGGGGTGGAGGGATTGGGGGCTGGATCCCCAGTTAGGCCCAGTGCTGCTGTGACTCAGAAGTCTTTCCCTAGAGATGTAACACTTGACTCATACCCAAGACCAGGCTCTTGATGTGTTGCAGGAAAAAATTCAAGGATGAGTCACAGGAAGTAAAGGAAGGATCTTTAATTGAATTAACAGTACACACTTGAGGGTGGGAAGTTTGGGCAATCTCTAAGAGGGAGATGCATTGATTGCAGGAAGTGCTGGCTTTTATCTAGTTTTTTTTGTGTCAGTTTCATGTCAGTTACAAGCCATAGGAAGTTTGTATCAGTTTCATACTAGTTACAAATCACAGGAAGTTTTTAACCTCTTAACCTCTGCTCAGTAATTCTCCAATCCCCCTCTTGCCACCTCCCCCCATGCCTAAACTAACTAGCTTGCCTGAAATCTACAAGGATTGTATGTTATCATCTGTAGTTACTCAGCTATGCATGTTTCAGCCTTAGACCAGAGCCATTTCAGTTTTAAAAATGAAAAGAGCTCACTTAGACCAGAACGCATCTCTTAGCTCTTCCCTGATGATACCAAGATGTAGTGGGATGGGATTCTTATTGTAGGGAAGAAATGATGAGAGGGGAGGAGGATTCTCCTCTCAGGATAGCTACAAAATATGAGCAGATCTGGTATGGCTCAGCTCAACTTGTCAGTGGCTTCTGAACTCCCCAGAAGTGTGAGACTTGTGTTGGCTGGTAAGAGAAATGGCTTCTCCTGCTTGAAAGACAAGACTGATGAATGTTATTGTTTTACCTGTAAAACTTTAATGATATCTTTACTTATATAGGGCTCTATAATTTACAAAACATGTTCATATATACTATCTCATTTCATTCTCTACACTATCCCTGGGAAACAGGATTATAGCTCAAAGCACATATGTGTGTGTTTCCTATGTATTTTCCTCTCTCTTGACTACTTTCCCCACCACTATCTAACATAAACCAGAAGCAAAGTTCTAATCATAGAGTAAATTTTATAAAAACTGGATAAGACTGGTGATAAGAAGCAAGAGGAAAGAGGTAGAAGGACAAGAAATAAGGAGAAAAAAGAACACAGTCTCTGAATTTGAAAGATGAGGGAGTCTCCTTTCAGGAAGAACAAGAAGTGGAGTAAAAGGGACTAAGTTCTGAGCTGACTTAAGTGTAAACCCCCTTGCTGACCAGTTGCCCGTGGACGACTCATCAACCAATAGTCATGGACACTTGTAATGTTCCTTAACATCAGGTGGGAAACATGGACAACTGTGGGAATGGAATGAGAAAAAGTTCACACAAATTAGAACTAAACAAAGCAGTTAGAATTTTACGGGGAGCTAGGATAATGCGGAACACGTGTAAATATGTGGGGGGATGTATTTGCACGTGTAATCTAGGATAACAGGTATTATCAACTCATCTTAATGAGTGGTGACTCTGAAGCCAAAAAGTGTGGAAAACTCACAGAAGGCATAGAGGCAAGAAGTGGCCAAACCTGTGCTCATACTCAGATCCGCTGGCTATTAGGCCCATGGATCTTCTACTGCAAAAGGTGACTACTGAGGAAGTGGCCAGTTTGGACTTCAATAGCCATGCATCCTTTGCTGTTGCTATACATAGCCAAATAAAATTACTATGTTGACTGAGCCCGCGGGTTCAAGACCCGCCTGGGCAGCGAGACCTCATCTCTACAATAAATAAAAAAATCAGCCGGGCGTGGTAGCACATGCCTGTAATTCCGGCTACTCGGAAGGCTGAGGCGGAAAGATCGCCAGAGCCCAGCAGGCCGAGGCTGTGGTGACCGGGAGCGGCCACTGCACTCCAGTCTGGGTGACAGAGTGAGACTCCAACTCAAAAAAAAAAAAAAAAAAAATTACTATGAAAGTCATTACTCATTTTCTGCTTTCACGGCATCTGTGACAGCCAGCTGTTGGTAACAGGGATTGAGATGATTAGAGCAGATTGAGAGTTGAGGTAGGAGAGATGAAAAGTCTAAAAGACCCCTAAGTTAGACACAACCTCACTGATAATCAAAGAAATGCAAATTAAAACAACAATGAAATACTTCTTCATCCAACAGAATAAAGTTGGCAAAGACAAGTTTAATAATGTGAAGCGTGGGAAAAGATATGGATACTCTTTCAACACTGCTAGTGAGGAGACTTATGGGAAGGCATTAGAAGGCAATATCTCTTAAATTAAAAATACATATGTCCCATCAGTTTTCAATATCTCTACAGAGAACCACCTTAAATGTGTTCAGGAAACATCTTCATTGCTAGATGTTTTTTGTAGTAATGAAAAATTGGTACCAATTATAGAATACCTACAGTTAAAAACATTTTTTACAATAAATCAAAAAGTCAGCCGGGCGTGGTAGCGCATGCCTATAATTCCGGCTACTCAGAAGGCTGAGGCGGAAGGATCGCCGGAGCCCAGCAGGTCGAGGCTGCGGTGGCCGGGAGCGGCCACTGCACTCCAGTCTGGGCGACAGAGTGAGACTCCAACTCAAAACAAAAACAAAAACAAACACAAAAAACAAACATTTTTTAATTAAAAAAAACTGTTGTTCACATTCTTGCTACTCAACCCAAGTAAAATATAGAGTCACATGGTTGGCCAGAGAAGGGTTGAGTGGATGATGCATATATTAAAATACCATTTATACAAACACACGGACAAAGTCAATCTCGTAAAATTCTATATAAACAAATATATGTATAATTACAGGATAAAGGTCTGACTGAGTTGGGATTTTACTATGAACTAGAGTAATTGTGAACATCATGGACACATCTATACAGTATCAGATTATGAACACATCTATACAGTATCAAAGTGTGAACACGTCTATACAGTATCAAATAAACCCACGTATTGGAGACAACGATCAGGGCTGGAGATCAAAAGAGACTTTAGCTTTACCTATAATGTATGAATGTTTGCAATGAGATTATATTCATATACTATTAATGTAAAAATTCACATACCTATATACATAAATGTGACCTCAGGAGCAATGGGAAGGAACTGGTGGCCATCACAGCAAGGGTAAGATTAAGGCAGAGGGTTCCCAGAAATTTCTTGAGAGCTTCTGTTAGCTTCAAAACGGGTGTAATTCTCTTTGCTCTACTCTTCTCAGCCATGATGGGCCAGGCCCCCTGGATGTGTTTTATTTTATTGTTGTTTTATTCTCACTATAAAAATATTATGTGCTCATCATAGAACATTTGGGAAATATAGAAAAAGTAGGTGGAGATTAAAACAATCCCCCAGAGCGCAACAACCCAGAAGTAACTGTTGTTAAATTGTTGTATTTACTTTCATAATTATTTTTAGTACATTGTTTACATGGTTCTAATAATATGGCATATATATAATTCATATATTGATTTTAATATCATTTTTATGACCACCAATGTAGTATGAGTTCACTGTAATATGTGTTAATTTAGGGTAGAAAAATTGGGGAAAAATGAAAATCATAAAGGGAAAATAGCAAACCATTTGGGTTCCCACCTTCCATAGTAAACATCTTATTAAGTTTCTTAATGTTTATTTGCATGTAATTTATATAGCTGAAAGCAAAATGCACTCATGACTTTTAAGTATAGTTATAAGGGATATCAATAAGTACTAGGTAAAAGATGATAAAGAGAGGCCTCATATAGGTTCATACCTGCCACTGTTTTATTAGCATCTAATTCTTTTAAAACAGTATAGGATATTTAATATGGGTTTTATATGTGCAGAATGTCAAGATTCCAGTTGCTCTATGTAGCATTTTTTTATTGTTAAAATTATTTTCCTAGAATAGAATTATTCAAACATTTGCTATATTTGCTACTGTTTTTAAGAAAATTCGTTACTTAAAAATTTTGACTTCTAATCTTCACTATATGCAAAAATAAGCTCAAAATGAATTAAAGACTTAACTATTAGACCCAAAGCTATAGAACTGCAATAAGAAAACATAGGGGAAATACATTGGTCTTGGCAAAGATTTTATGGGTAAGACTTCAAAAGCATATGCCACAACAGCAAAATAGGCAAATGGGAATAATATCCAACTGAAAAGCTTCTGCATAACAAAGGAAACAATCAACAGAGTGAAGAAACAACCTGTAGAATGGGAGGATATATTCATCAGGCAAGAAACTAACATCCAGAATATACAAACACTCAAACAGCCCGCGGGTTCGAGACCCGCCTGGGCAGCGAGACCTCATCTCTACAGTAAATCAAAAAATCAGCCGGGTGTGGTAGCGCATGCCTGTAATTCTGGCTACTTGGAAGGTTGAGGCAGAAGGATCGCCGGAGCCCAGCAGGTCGAGGCTGCGGTGGCCGGGAGCGGCCACTGCACTCCAGTCTGGGCGACTGAGTGAGACTCCAACTCAAAAAACAAACAAACAAACAAAAAACCACTCAAACAACTCAATAGGAAAAAAAACCCCACAAATAATCTGATTGAAAAATGGACAAAGGACCTGAATAGATATTTCTTAAAAGAGGACATATAGATGGCCAACAAGTATATGAAAAAATGCTCAGCATTACTCATCATCAGGGAAAGCAAATCAAAACCACAATGAGATCCTATAACTAGTTAAATGACTAAATAACAAATACTGGTGACATGTGAAGAAAAGAAAATTCTCATATACTGTCAATGAGCATATAAGTTAGTACAGCCAATATGGGGAACAGTATGGAGAGTTCTCAAAAAACAAAAAGCAGAACTATCATATTATGAATCAGCAATCTCACTAAGTATTTATCCAAAGGACAATAAATTAACATATTGAAAAGATAACTGCACACCCATGTTTACTGCAGAATGATTCACAATGGTCAATACATGGAATTAACACAAACCTTCATTAATAGATGAATGGGCAAAGAAAATGTGGCATACATGCACAATGGGATACTATTCATTACAGCAACATGGATAAACCTGGAGGACATTATGTTAAGTGGAATAGGCCAGGCACAGAAAGATAAATACCACATGTTCTCAGTCATATATAGGAGCTAAAAAAGGTTGAACTTGTAGAAGTAGAAAGTTGAGTTGTGGTTATTGAAGACTAGGAAGGGAAGGGGTAAGTAGAGGATAGGAAAATGTTGGTTAATGGATACAAAATGACAGCTAGATAGGAGGAATAAGCCCCGGTGTTCTCTAGCACTGTAGGGTGGCCATAGTTCACACTAATTTATTGTATGCTTTCAACTAGCTTGAAAAGAAAATTTTGAATGTTCCTAAACACAAAGAAAAGATAAACACTGGGGATGATAGATATGCTAATTACCCTGATTTGATCATTATACATTGTATCCATTTATCAAAATATCACTCTATATCCCATAAATATGAACAATTATTACAAGTCAACTAAAAATGAAAAAAAAATCCTAGAATGGAATTATTTTGACATTTGCAAGTTTTTAAAAAAATGAAATAATTAAAAAACCCAAACCTAGTATTTCTTAACAAAGAAATCCTACAAATCAGTCTAAACTACCATACTTCTATTTAGTTGTTATTTATGTCAGTTGATTTCCTTGTGTTTTCAATTAAGTTTTTCATAAAGCATTTACAGATAATGAGTTTTCTAAGTTTTTGTATGTTTAAAGATATCTTTTTCTTTGACAAAGAAAGGACAATTGGACTAAAAAAGAAATTGGAGTCTCGGCTTCTTATTTTCTCTTAAACCTCAAGATATTGTCTTATTGTTCTCTGGCATTCAGTCCTTCAGAAATGATCCCAGTTTTTGTTCCTTTTAATGTAACTTGTTTTCTGTTAGGAGGCTTGTCAAATTTTTTGATACTTATTCAAATTTTTAAAAATCATGCTTTCAGAATGATGTTTGTGAGGAGTTCTTTTATTTATTCCCCCCCCCAGCATATGTTCTTTTATCTCAATTCTGTGAAATCAGGACTCTTTTCTTCAATTTTGTAATTTTGTGTTATATTTCTTGCTGCTTTGCGTCTAGCTGTTGTGCCTTGTGCTTTTAAAGGCCTCATGTTGTTCCCACTGTCCCTGTTTCTTTTACTAACCATCAAGGGCCACAGTGTGCAGAGAGTGCATCGAGCCAGGTTTCTGCTCTTTGTCTCCCTGGGTACAGCTGGAATTCCTTTACAGATTAAACCCTGAGAGGCACGTTGCTATGAGCAGTTCCCAGTCCAAGACCCAGTCATTGTGAGTTCTCCCCTGGTGTGACCCGGTTGGCCTAAGATGTACTTCTAAACCCAGTGATTTTTCTTTGACACTCTCACAAATCTACAGTCAAACTGGGCAGCGATATGGACAATCGTGTGTGGATAGAAAGAAGTCAGCAGTTTTCATGAAATAGGCAACACGAGTGGCGAAACAAGAGTGGTCAGAGGAGTAAAAGGACAGCCAGACAATGTCAGAACAAAAAACTGAATTTGGGCAGAACTGGAGCCCAGGGATCTGATTATAAGTGAGAACCGCATTGTCCTTCTAACCCATAGTAATAATACCAGCTGACACTTTTCCTAATGCGCACTCTATTCTAAGCATGTTGATATTTAAACTCATTTACTTCTCAATATAATTTTATGATTGGATTTACCATGGCTATCTCCATTTTACAGATGAGAAAGCTGAGGCAGAGACCTGAACTCTCTTGCTCAAAGTTTCCGAGTTAGTAAAGGGCAGATTAAAGGTTTAAACCCAGACTGCCTGCTCCAGTGCCACATTCTTTTTTTTTTTTTTTGAGTTGGAGTCTCACTCTGTCGCCCAGACTGGAGTGCAGTGGCCACTCCCGGCCACCGCAGCCTCGACCTGCTGGGCTCCGGCGATCCTTCCGCCTCAGCCTTCCAAGTAGCTGGAACTACAGGCGTGCGCTACCACGCCCGGCTAATTTTTGATTTATGGTAGAGACGAGGTATCTCCAAGTTGCCCGGTCTCGCCAAGTTGCCCAAGTCTCGAACCCGCGGACTCAGGCAATCCACTCGCCTCGGCCTCCCAAAGCGCTGGGAATACAGACTGAGCCACCGAGCCCGGCCAGTGCCACATTCTTAAGGACCGACTCCACTGCCTCCAAATGAAATAAAATCGGGAGGGTGATTCCTGGAAAAGACCGGGCTTCTTCCTAATCAACGGAGATGTACAGACCATCAGTATTCAGAATATAGAGTTACAGTGACACATTGGACCAACCAATAACTGAAATCTGGAGTCATACGAGGTACATTTTGGTATTTTTTTGGCACCCCTCCCAGCTCTTCCTGTTTCTTTTACCTTCTGCATGTTGCTTATGAGGAATGTTCCTCCCAAGATGCAAAGAACTCTTGTTTGTTCTTGCTTCTTACTGAGGTGTTTTCTGAAAATCGCTGCCTCAGAATAAATATAGAAGAGAGTGAAGAACAGCACATCATTCAAAAACGTTAACAGAAGTCATAGCCACAGAATAGAGCACCAGCTGCCTGTTTTCCTTGTGGAGCTGTAAGACAAAAATACAGCCCTTTTATCTCAGAGATAGTGGAGGGGAGGAAGGAACAAACAACGATGGCGGGAAACAGTGTTCTGATTACTTTTAAAGCTCATAGGTTCATTCTGTCCTAACGGAAGAATACTAAACTGAATGAACAAATGAATGAATAAAATGATCTAATTAAGCTGCAAATTATGTCTGTTTATCTCAGCCAATGAATTATTTTTCCCTACAATGGTTGACTCCATGAAAACTCCACACCCAAACTCTCCCTGACTCTTCCAGCTTTTGTCTCTGTCCCTATTCTTTGCATAGTCTAGTTGAACTGTAGTTAGATATCACTACATAGCTGTCAATGGTGTGTGTGTGTGTATGTATGCTTGTATGTGAGTTCCTCATGTAAAAATGTTAGATCACGGAAGAGCCACAATTTATTTAACGATTCTTTTTCCAGAGGGAAGAAGAATTACTTCTAGTGGAATATTGAATATTCAAATAAGTTACCAGCTATTGAGTGCCTTCCAAGGTTCAAGAGTTTCCACAAGATGCTCTGTAAGCACCACCATATTTAATTTCACCACAGTTCAGTAAGTAGGCATTTATATCCTAATTTAATAAGATATGGAGGAAAATGAGGTGCCAAGACATTCAGTATTTTACCCAAACTGAGATTCAATCCCAGTCTGCCAGAGTATAAAGGTCACATTCTTAACACCATACCATGAAGGTGCTTTCACTCCCAAAGGACACTAATATATGGTTGAGATATAAAAGAGTATGTTAAATTATAAGTGTTTCAAACCTTTTCTAAAAGAAAATCCTGTTAAACAACAATTCTGCTAAAGACCGTTTTGGTTTTGGCAATGTGGCCCTTTTAGTGTCTAAAGAATAGTCTGAATCTTCTGGATCAGTTTCTATGCTTTGGTGAAGCAAGCCTGAGAAATGGGTAGACGGAGAGCTGAGTAACTGTCAGGAAAGAGACTGGTTTACCCTGTTTCCATTTGAAAAGGGAGGGAGAGTTGCTTACATGAAAAAAGGAAAAATTGAGAGTGGAAGGACTTAAGCTGAATGCGTAGTTTGATTTGGGAGAATTTTGTTTTGGGGTCAGACTTGAAATAAAGGGTTGAGAGAGATCTGAAAACAGGTATAAAGGACAATAAAATAAAGACACCAGTGAAAACCAGGGGAAGAAGCTATTAAGTCCTGCAACTGGTGCTTACAGATGATTCTGCACATGAGAGTAATGCCTTCAAAGGGAGTTGTCTGGCTCCATAGAGAGGCTGGCTCTGGAAGAAATCAGATTGCAGCATTTTCATAAGAAGGAGAAAGGATAAAGATAATCACCCTGTTATCATCTGAAGCCAGGCTGTATTAAAACACAAGGATGTCTCTTGGGGAGATGCTTTATAATGGAGGGAATGTAGCAAAAATGCAATAGATGAAATTTGGGTAAGATTTAGTTCAATTCCTAAAACAACTCTTAGCAAAGACTGATTATATGTACAAAGCAGCAATATGCGTTCAACTCACTCTATAATATGCATAGTTTTTATCATAAAATACTATGCACATCAAAGCATAATAGAGGTGTGAATAAGATACACCAAATACGTGAACACTGACATAGCTAAAGAACTAGAACAATCTTGGCACTTTTGAGGTCCCTTATGTATTTTCATCAACCTAAGCCTCAGAATTAACCCCTGTACTGAATCTTGCGTTTATAGTTCCTTTGCCTTTTTTTTTGTTTTTACATTTTAACCCATAGATTTGTATTGATAAACAGCTATCTTAGTTTTGTCCATTTTTGAACTCTCGTAGATGTCTCTTTGAACTCTTTATAGATTTTTGTTGTTGTTGTTGTCTTTAAACCAGAACTTGATTCATTTCATTGAATTCTTTTTTCTCTGCATATATAGAGATCTGTAGGGATCTATAGAGCACATAGGGTATATATTCTTCTGTGACTTCCTCTTTCTACTTTGTGAGTATAATCTATTTTATAGTTAAAATGCCTTTCTATTTTTCCTGCTGTACAATGTTCCATATGCCAAAATTTATTTATCCTTTTTGTTATCAGACATCAAGTTTATATCCAGTTACTTTTGGTACAATAGAAACACCAAGCTGACGTTCTTAAACATGTCTCCTGGTATGTGGAAGACTATCAAGGGCATTTAATTCTGAGAAAATTGCAGGACCATGGAATACTTTAAAAAAATTTTGATAACAGTTCTATTGAGACATAATTTACATGCCATATAATTCACCCACTTAAAGTATACAGTTTAATGGTTGTTTAGTATATATACATCATTGCATCCAGCACCATAATCCATTTGAGAATATTTTCATCATCACCTCAAAAAGAAGCTCTGTACCATTGGTAGTCACTCCCCATTTTCCCCCATTACCCTTTTCTTCCTCTCATCCTGGGCAGTCACTAGTCTATTTTCTGTTTCTGTGAGTTTGCCTGTCTTGACAATTCATATGGATCACAGGATACCTTACCTTCTTCATCAGATAATGCCAATCTTGCCCCAGCTGACTGTATCTCTATTATTGTCTGAGCCTAGTGGCTTCTGTTGGTATAGTCCCACCTTACGATTTTGGCCAATCTGCTGGGTACAAAATGGAGTCTTATCGTGATTTTAATTTGCATTTCCTTGACTATTAATAAAGTACAGCATTTTTTCACATGCTTATTGGCTATTCATGCTTCCTCTTTTATAACATATCTGACTAAGTCACTCATTCAGTTTTAAAATCACATTCTCCTTTTCTTGTTGATTTATTATTTTGTTTTGGACATCAATCATCTTCCTGTCATATTTTGGGGGAACATGTTTGTAACTTTTTTTCATTTATCTTATGATGTCTTTGATCAATAGAAGTTCTTTATTTTAACACAGTTGAATTTTTAAATTTTCTTTTAATAGGAAGAGATCTAAAGATTCCAAAGGGCTTTTCGTGAAATAGTCATTTAACAATATTTATTAATAATATGGCTTATTTTCTTTCTAATCTTTGCTTTCTTTATTTCTGTTACTTATCCTACCATGTGATCAGCACATTTTTAGTAGAAATTGTGATAGTTGTTTTTCTTTCCTCTGATTTTAAATAAAATGGTAAATTTTCTCATTAATGGTGACGTTCACTATCAAAATTTGTTTTTGTACATGCTTTTTAGCAGTGTTAAAAAAAATTCCCTTCTATCTCTAAATTCCTAAGAGTGTTTTTGTTGGTATTGTTTTGTTTTTGTCTTTTTAAAATTTTTTTATTTTTTGAGTTGGAGTCTCACTCTGTCGCCCAGACTGGAGTATAGTGGCCGCTCCCAGCCACTGCAGCCTCGACCTGCTGGGCTCCGGCGATCCTTCCACCTCAGCCTTCCGAGTAGCCGGAATTACAGGCACGCACTACCATGCCCGGCTGATTTTTTAATTTTATTGTAGAGATGAGGTCTCGCCAATTTGCCCAGGAGGGTCTTGAACCCGCGAGCTCATGCAATTCACTCACCTCAGCCTCCCAAAGTGCAGGATTACAGGCTGGGCCACCAAGCCCGGCTTGTTTTTGTCTTTAAGTCAGAACCTGATGTTGAATTTTCTTGAATGGTTTTTTCCCCTGCTTCAGTGGAAATAAGGATATATATTTTTTCCTTTTCTCTAAGGAGTGAATTGCATATCCTAAGATAGAAAATCATATGATTTTGGTAAGATATGTATTTTTATGCTAATCCAACCTTGCATTCCTGAAATAAACCGAATGTAGCAATGATCTATTTGTTTTTAATACATTGGTGGATCTAGTTTGCTAATAGTTTGTTTAGGATTTTTGTATTTATGTTTATGAGCAAGGCACCTGCACTTTTCCTTGTTTCATGCTGTTCTTCTCAGGTTTAAGTTAGCCTCAAAGAATAGTAGGGAAATATCCTTCTTTTTAACCTTCTGAAACAGTTTAGTTTGAAAATAACTATTCATTGAATATTCAGTGGAAGTTGGTTGCCAGTAAAACTAGATTAGTCTAGAGTTTTCTCTGTGTAATTCTTTCTTTTAAATTTTTCCTTTTTAATACTCTTTTTGGTTAAAACTGTTAAGTATATTTTTCTTATATTTTTATTGTGGCAAGTCTGATATCTCAGAACACTATAACTTTCCTTCAGATTGTGTTTTGTACCGAGAGTAGTTTTCAAGTCTCTAATCTTCAGTATTATAAAAATGGCACATATTTTTCAAGGTAGCTGCATCAGGTGTAAGCATCTCTGAGGTTATGTGGATAAGTATTTTTTAATGAAATTTTTAAATAAAATGCTTCATAAATATGGGGTACCGATAATTTTATTATTGCTGATGTAACAAATGAAGGAAGAACACAGGGCCTAGAGGCACTAAAAGACCTGAAATTTTCTCCTAGTCTGATAGAGTTTCTACTCATACACATGACTGGGGCCATTTTATTTTTTAAACTTTAAGTTGTATTAAGCTGAAAATGACTTTATACTTACGCCAAGAAAAAGACCAGAGAAAAGTAAAAACAAAAACTAAAAACTCAGCTAAGAACTAAAAACAACAATGAAATTTTCTACCTAATGTGTCAATAGTAATAGGATGAACTTTTCTTCATAAGAAGAAAAACAACCTAGTATAGTGGTGCACACCTGCAGTCCCAGCTACCCAGGAGACTGAGGCAGAAGGATTGCTTGAGCCTAGGAGTTCAAGATCAGGTTGTGCAACATAGTGAAACCTCATCTCAAAACAAACAAACAAAACCTAGAGGTATGCTAAGGTCTAAGTTCACTGCCTGCATTTCACTTGGGTTTGATTTTACTGAAGTCCTCTAATCATGCAGTTCTTTTTAAAGTTTTTATGTAAATTGTTTACGTTTTTTGGTATTTTATAATTTTTCCCGCAATGTAAGAATATCATTAATGATGAACTAGAAGTTCAGAGAGACAAATAAACTAACATCAATTAAATTATAAGTATGGTACTCAGTATATACCAATCATTTAATCCTTCCAATAATTATACCAGTTATATAATACTGTTTATACATTACAGATGAGGAAACCAAAGTCACACCTCTGTACATTATGGAACTAAAATTCAAATCCAGGTTTTCTGTCTTCAGACCCAGTACTCTTTGCGCTGTTTTATAGAACTCTTCTACAATTTTCAAGGGTCACACAGTGATATAACCAAGACTAAAATTCTGTTCTTTTGACTTCTAATCCAATATCCTTTTACCATACTACACTGCCTGCATGAAAATAGTAAGCATTTTTCCTGAATATTTTCTATCAGTAAAAAAAAAATAAAGCTTAGGTGACTATTATGGTGGAGACTAGTAGGTGTCCCCAAACATGTTTCTCCTTCTTCCAGCTTTTAATTGAGTTGTGGCCACCTTGACTAACATCTAAATATCCAAGCCTCCCTGGCAGCGCTATTAGATCTCATGGATGAATTAAATGGAAATACTGTGCCTTACTGTGAGAGGCATTCTTAAATGCAGGATGTGCATTTTTCTTCTGTTCCCTCCTCCTTTGAACTGGAATAGGGATGCGATGGTTGGAGTTGGAGCAGGCATTTAGGATCTAAGGAGACCCTAGGAATAGAGACCATGGCCAGAAGAGCAAGAAGACAAGAGCCTGGGATCTTGCACCAAGGAGCATTGTGTCAGTCCTGGACTCTCTTTCCTCTGCTTTATATGAACAAGAAATAAATTGTTACCTTGTTTAAGATATTTTGGTTTTGTCTATTTTTTTTTTCTTGTCACAGCCAACCTTAATCCTAACAAATAGCAAAATCTTACAAAAGAAAAATCTGAAGTGGTTATTTCAAATCCATTTTTTTCTGATGGGGAAAAACAAATGTTTGCAAAAACTAATGCTAGTTTTTTTATTATTATTTCTCTTTGGGAGTGGAGAAGTTGGAACGGAGCCTAGAAATGATGTCTTGGGGTTTTAACATTCCCACATGGTTTATGTAATAAAAAGCAGAGTTTCTGGATGGCTTTTTAAAAGTTCAAGATGAACTGACTACAAAACTGAAGTGTGATGTAATATCCAAAGTATACAATGCCTACACTCTGTATCTTACCTCAGTGAGAAGAGTCAAGCATTTATCCTCCTTTCAAAACACACTCATCAGCTAAGGCTGCTATACCAATTTACTTGTGACAGTCAAACTGACTAGTAACTTATATCATTGCACACAGACAATAGAAAAGGCTTTTAAAAATTATGCTTGCCTTTTCTCCTAATGACTTTAAAGCTTGTCAGATACATGCATCCTTGTTTAGCAGAAGAGTATGATACACTGCTGACAACAAGATGAATTCTATAACATATTACACAGTGATTTGATAAACTCATCCTCATGTCAGTACTTTTATGATACATACAATTAACTATTTCCAATAACTTAGCTCATTTACAAAGAAAATGAATCAATGAGAATCTATCAACATTTCAATTGGCTCATTCAGTAATTTTAACAGAGATAAATGACACCGCATCCTTTTAAAATTGAGGATATTATTAGGAATAATATATATTCATGGCAAAGATATATATATATAGTTAATAGGGGAAAAAGCAAAAAGAAGAAAATAAAAAATCAACAATAATCCCATTACTTAGAACAGTTTGTCTCAAACTTGAGCATGCGTCAGAATCACCTACAGGATTGTTAAAATACAGATTTCTGGATCTGACCTTCAGTGTTTCTGATTATATCAAGAATTTGCATATCCAGCAAGGTGCTTGGTGAAGCTGATGTTGCTGGTCTTGGGACCATACTCTGAGAACAATGGACTTCGAATAATCACTTTTACCTTAATGGCATTGATCTTTTCAGTCTTCTGATTGCAGGATCTAATCATTCTTATCAAGGTCACCAATGACTTCCATGTTTCCAAATACCAAATACCAGAGACACTTTTTGGCCTTGGTCTTTTTATTTTATTTTATTTTTTTGACTTAGCAGAATTAGACACAATTAGTCATTCCTTCCTCTTGACACAGTGTCTTCATTCATGTCTGAGTTCTCCTAATCTCTTTCCTCTTTTCCTGACCCTAAATGTAATGTGACAGTGCTCCAAGGCTCAGATCTTGGACTTCTGTTTTGCTTGATTTACATTCACTCTTTTGATGATCGTTTCCAGCTGCATAGTTTTGAATACCATCTCTATGCAGAAAGCTCTCATATTGACATCTCCAGGCTGATCACATTGTCTACATGCATAGACAGGCTCACAGAGCCAACTTCCCATGCATTGTCTCCTCCTGGATTTCCGATAGATCAGGGGTTCCCAGCCCCTGGGTCACAGACCAGTACCAACCAGTCCATGGTCTGTTAGGGACCAGGCCACACAGAAGGAGGTGAATGGCTGGCAGTGAGGGAAACTTCATCTGTATTTACAGCCACTCCTCATCACTCACGTTACTGCCTGAGCTCTGCCTCCTGTCAGATCAGCAGCAGCATTAGATTTTCATAGGAGTGCAAACCCTACTGTGAACTGTGTGTGTGAGGGATTTAGGTTGCACGCTACTTTTGAGAATCTAATGCCTGATGATCCGAGGTGGAGTTGAGGCAGTGATGCTAGTACTGGGGAGCAGCTATCTAAACAGATTAACATTAGCAGTGAGGTTTGCACAGAGAACATAATAAATCAATTGCTTGTAGTCTCATATCAAAACCCTATTGGTGAGTGGCAAGTGAGTTTATGTACTTCATTGTATAGCTGCATCTGGGAGAAGGTTTTAAGTCAGAATTCAACACTTATTTTAGTCCATGTGTAGCCTGCCCATTATTTTATTTACCACTTCCATCTGTGCCTCTTTCTCACACTGCACACTTATCTCAGTCACAGTTTTGATAAGCCTACAAGCTAACCCTAGCCAAAACGATGTCACTGAAGAACTTCTTTGAAAAGGGAGAAAGACCCAGTGATGAGACAGCAGAAGCCTCTAAGATTGTCAACAAAAAGAAAGCTGCATTTAAAAGAAAATATCAAGAATCCTACTTAAATTACTGGTTTATTGCACATTCTCCAAGCCCACTTTGTATAATATGTGACAACTGGCTAGCCAATAAAGCCATGAAACCCTCAAAACTGCTTTACCACATGACACCAAGCTCCCTGCAATAAAAGACAAGCTTTTGGAGTTTCTCAAAAGAAAAAAAAAACATGAACATGAAGAACAGAAGCAATTATTGATGGCCATATCTTCATCAAATGTGTCAGCACTGAGAGCATCATTCTTAGTGGCTAACCACATTGCTAAAGCTAAGAAGCCCTTTACTATTGGTGAAGAGTTTATCCTGCCAGCTGCTGAGGACATTTGTCATGAACTTTTAGGAGAGGCTGCAGTTCAAAAGGTGACATGTATTCCTCTTAGCTGGTACCATAACTGGAAGAATTGTTGAAATAGCAGAGGATATTGAGGCACAATTGTTACAGAGGATTAATGAGTCACCATGGTATGCAACCCAGGTTGACAAGTCTACCAATGTTGACAACAAGGCAACAATGCTTGTTTTTGTGTAATATAATTTTTCAGGAAGATTTGAATAAAGATATATATGTACACTTTTGTTGCCAACCAATACCACAGATGCAGAATGATTCAAGTTTTGGATTATTACATATCAGGAAAACTGAATTGGTCATTTTGTGTCAATGTACGCACAGATGAAGTGTCTGTCATGACTGGACAGCTTTCTGGTTTCACTACTGGGGTCAAAGAAGTCACTTCTGAGTTTTTGCCTCCATTGAAAGATGCTGGCTAGTTGAAAAATGTCATCTGGACTCCACAGCATTTTGTAGGTTGGGATTGAAATTATCAACCACATTATAGTACATGCCTTCCACTCATGTCTGTTTGTGCAGCTCTGTGAGGAGATGGATGCAGAGCACACACATCTTCTCTTATACACTGACGTGTGATGGCTTTCTAAAGGTAGATTACTGGCCACAGTTTTTGAGTTATGAGAGCTGCTCCAGAGATATCTTTCAGAAAAACAGTCACCACTGGCAGCACATTTCAGTGACACAGAATGGGTCACAACACTTGCTTACTTGTATGACATATTCAACCTGCTCAGTGAACTCAATCTGTCACTTCAAGGGAGAATGACAACTGTGTTCAAGTCGGCAGATAAAGTGGTTACATTTAAAACCCAACTGGAATTATGGGGGTGATGAGTGAACATTGGGTTTTTTGATATGTTTCAAATTAACAGAGATTTTGAAAGAGACTGAGCCAGGGCTTTCTGTTTACCAGCTGCTGCATGATCACCATATATCTCAGCTTTCAAAAGAGCTTGAGTATTATTTTCCATCCACAAAAGACCCCCAAACTGGCAAGGAATAGATCTAGAACCATTGTGAATAAGCAGGTGAATCAACTTCGTCTGCGCTAGAAAATAATCAATTGCTTGAGATCACAAACCATTGGAAGTCTGCTGACTCTTCTAATTTTTTTCAGCAAACTATGGCAGTTCTTTAAAATATGTATGAAAAAATTCCAGCACTTTTCTGGCTATTATCTAGCCCAAGTCACCATCATCTCTCATCTGACAACTACATAGCATTCTAGATGAGTTCCTTGCTTTCACCTTGATCCTTCCTACAGTGGCAAGAGGAATCCTTCAAAAATGTATGTTATGTCACTTCTTTGCTCAAAACTCCTAATTTCTCTCAAGGGAAAAAAAAGGCTTTACAATGGGCTACAAGATCCTAGGAGTTTTAATACTCACTGCTTGCCTGACGCCCCTTCCCTTCCCTTCCCTTCCCTTCCCTTCCCTTCCCTTCCCTTCCCTTCCCTTCCCTGTCCCTTCCCTGTCCCTTCCCTGTCCCTTCCCTCTCCCTTCCCTTCTCTCTCCTTTCCCTCCTGTTCTCTCTCTCTCTAAGAGCCCTGGCACATTGGCCCATTTGTTGTTCTCCCTTCCTGGCATTATTTCCTTGATTTGCTCTGCCAATATTTTCAGCTTTTTGCATTTTTTAAAGTGTGAGGGCTACATAAAATAAAAAGGCCTTCCCCTAAACCTCTCACCTTGTTTTATTTTTCTCTATAATTTGTTTCTGACAAACAAATTCATCTTGTTTAATTACATATCACTGAACTCTTTAGAGTTGAACCTCTTTGAAGACAGGGTCTTTGGTTTACTGCTGCATTCTCAGGATCTGGAAAGCTCTGTGAATACATGAATGAATGACTTTAGTTATTATGACATACAAATTTGCACCACATACAAGTTGGCCACCTGAAAATGCTGATGATAATACTAATAATGTCAATAAAACAAATAATACATTTTCTGAGCCTTTTCAGTATGTTTGCATATAGTAATAATTTAATCTTCAAAAATCTTTCATCCCAGACACTGTTTTGTGCATTTTGCAGATGAAGAAAGGGAAGTTTGAGGAGATGGAGTTCCTGAGGTCAAAGTCTTCCTTCTTAACCATGTCTATGTATAGCCTGAAGCTGATCTTTTCATGTACGTTCACAAATATTTCCATAAAATTTTAAAGTCTAAATAGTATATCAGAAGTTATGCAAGTTTTAAAAATTTTTTAATAAAAATTTATAAATAAGTCTACCAGTGAGATTATTATTATTAAATTTGCCTGAACTTATGCCAATTTTGAATTTGTCAATTTGTTTAGTGAAAAATAATATCAAATTGTTGTGTTGATATGCATATTTTAGCTCATTAAGTTGAACATTTGCCCGGATAAGTATTTGCCAATGTTAGTTTTCTCCTTGTTTGAATTTCCTGTTCATGATTTCCTAAAAGAGTGCTGACATTTTCAATGATATTTCAATTATCTTACATACTTAAGAAGTTAATCCCTTATTGCATATGTACTTAATATTTCTCTCAATTTCTCCTTGCCATTAAATTGTTTATTTTATATCTTTAGACATATGAAAAGTCTAAAGATTTTTATATAATCAAACTGATCAGTGTTTCTGAAATGCTTCCTGATACTGATGTCAGAAAACCTCTCACATATAAAAGACTTTTCATTTCTCATCTTTTGTTTGTCATTTCAATTTTACATTTATCTCTTTAAACCATTTGAGATTTGTTTTATTGCATGCATTGAGGTCCAGAACTAACATGTGTGAGTGTGTGGTTACCCAGTTGTCTCCAATCTATTTGTTTAAAAATTCAGTGGATCAATTTTATACCATGTAAAGAGAGAGAGAGTTTATTCCATGAAAAGAGAGAGAGAGAAAGAGGTTCTTGTATAAATATTACACCAGATGAACTATCATTTTCTTTCTGGAACTGATTCAGTTTGTTTTTTAGTGTAATCACTTTTTTATTTCAGTTGGATGACCAAGTTAATAATTTCCATTCAACATCATGTAGTTTCTCCTCATTTACTCAAATTTATCTCTTTCTGTAAATGTGGGACGTTTTCTTAGTATAGAATACTAACATTTCTGGTTGATTACTAGTTATTTCATTAATAATATTGCTACTGAGAATGGGTTATTTAAAAAAATCTTCTCTCAGTGGTTATTGGTAGTCTCAAGGAAAATGATTGATTTAAAATATCTATTTTTTGTAACTGCATGGTTTTTTAGTTAATCATTTTGGCTTTTTCAGGTACATATTAATGTTTGTGGTCCATATTAAAACAACATGTTTTTATTCATTTCTTATTTGTTATCTTGGTAAGCACCTTCAGTAAAATGGTGAGTATTTGTGGTCATAGCAGAAAGTGTATGAAGATAAAATCTTCAGTCGGGTTTAATACAGGAATAGAAAGCTAATTCAATGTCATAAAATGTATTAACACATTCAATAATCACGTTAGTAAAGTATAGAAAAATGTCAACTGAAAAAAATAATTTAATAAAATTCAACCTCTTCTTAAACTTAAAGCCAAGATTAGAAAAATACTTTTATTTCTATTAGATATAATTTTTAAAATGTCGTGCTAAACATATATCTTTTAATGTATATGTACTTAATATTTTTAAAATGTATCCATTTAAAGATATAATAGCTTAAGTCAGGAAGAAGGTAAGTATGGTTGCTTTCTAATTTATTTGTCTTCATAACATTTTGTTGATCAATTTCTCTTTCTCTTTTCCTATTAGAAATTATGAATTTTACTTTTATTTAAAGTGGATACCACTAATAATTAAAAACTTTAAAAACATACTTTTAAGTTAGTGTTTAAAATTAATTAGTATCTACAAAACCCCTTTCACAAGTGAGACATTAAGCAAAATTTTACTCCCCTCATGCATACCTCCTGCTTTACAGAGTGGTTTTTGTGGTCATAATGTGTAAAACTAGATCTCTATGATTCATATCAACTTCATTTTGGCATCTGAACCTTTCACATCAAGACCCTCATGACCTGGCATCTGTTTCCACTCCTGCAGGCCCATTTGCTGCTGTCATCCCTTAGTGCCCATTCTCCAGCTATACCTACCAAATAACCAACCAAGTGACTGCCCATTATACAGAGACGGTCTGATCTTTCCCAACTAAGGTCTTGCCCAAGCAGTTGCCTCTGCTTGGAATATTCTTTCCTTTCATCCCCTTCACCTAATTAATTCCCATTCATCTTTCATATCTCGAGTTAAAGGTCACTTCTGCAGCACACTCTGATAGTATCGTGTCCTTTTTCAGTTATGGCCCTTCCTACAATTCATAACTACATATTTATTTGTTCATGATTATATACTGTCTTTTTCCTCCACTAGTCTCTAAATTCCATGTCAGCAGAGACTGTGTTTTGGTGACCATTTTATCTCCAAACCATCTTTTTACTGAATAAGTGAGTGTTGTTTATTAATGTTAAATAAATGTTGCATAATAATTAAACATTAATTTGCATAATTATACGAATGGTGATTTGAACCCATGTCTTTATGGTATCATTTTATTGTTCATCAGCTGGAGAAACTTCACTTGAATGGGTTTCTGTAAGACTGATGAGGCTGGGAGGGATAATAAGGTGACACTTTATTCTATGTCACCTTTTCTCCCGTCATACAGAACACCTCCATGGGGATTCAGATACATTTCCATGAGGCACAAAGGTTTTCATCTTAACACGAGAGGCAAAGTAATACCCCAAGAGAAGGAGGGTCAGAGAGATCAATTTACAGAGTATGGGACAGATCAGAGAATTTGTATCAGATTTCCCAAGCACTGGGTTATTTCTTGATTGCTGTCAGCGACTTTCAAATTAGTTCCCAAGGGACATTGCTATGGGCTTCTAAAGAAAATTGTTTTCTGAATTTTCCAATTGTTTTATAACGAACATACGATTCCTTTAATTATTAAAAATAAAATGTTAACCAAAATGGAATGACTGGTCACAAACTGTAAACCTTTTGTGGAATCCAGTTCTAAAAAAGCTTATTTAAGTTTTGAACTTAAACATCAGCTCTAAGTGGATGTTTATTTTCAATTCATTTGGTTGATTTATCTGCAATTAGAATATACTGCCATTAATTCAGCAATCATTTGGAAACCTATTTGCAGTGGTGTGCTGCAGCTAGCTTGTACCATTCTAAATGTCGAATTTTCAGAAATTTTGTAAGCCATTTAAGCCCTCAGTAGCTTGGAATCAGCCATGGTGGAAGTTTTACACCATGGAAATTGGCAAACGCTACAAATTGTGGCTTTTTCCCCCTCCTAGAGAGCTGACCGTTAAACATTTGCCAGCATACCACCGAAGCAGGCTTGCATTGTGTAATATTCCTTTGGGCAGTTGAAAGGCACAGCCTTAAACTCTGAGTAGCCTAATCCTTCACATGTGTGGTTAACCAAGAGAGAATTTGGAATGATGCCCTACTCTATGAATGCTTTATTATATTTGGTGCTTGACAGAATTAGAGGAGACTTCCCTCTGTAGACCAGACATATTTGAATATTTTAATGAACAATGAGGCAAAATTTCCAGATGCCAAGAAGCTTAGAGGCCAAATGATTATCCAACTGCTCATTTATTTTCTACGCACACACTCACACACACGCACACACACACAGCCACATACACCCCTGGCACAACAGTCAGGAGCTCTCTACCTGCATATTCATCCCTCTGCTTATGAGATTAAGTCTCATTTTTTTATATGTGAGTAGAATTAAAACCTCCTCTTTTGTGTATGGGACAGATATCGAGCACTTAGGCAGTCTTAATTCAGATGGGAAAGGGATTCTTTTCCTCCTAATACCCATCCCAAGGCAAAAATGATTGGCAATGATGCCATCCAATCAAAACACCATTACTAGTGATTGGCAGTGATGCCATTCAATCAGAACATTAGTGAGGCGAATAGGCAGGTCCTTTATTCTTTGTTACTGCTGTAGTAAATATTGCAAGCTGGTACATTTTTTTGGAACAGGGTTTCTTCCAGACATTTTTGTCAGTTTTTCATGTACATTTGTTCCTAAAAGGTAAAACTGATCTTTCTGCAAACAGTGCACACAGATCACATGGGGCTTAAATTGAATGTAACAGTTGGCAGGAATAATTTGTTTTTCTCTTTTCCCCATGAGAAAAAACAAAGCATGGACTATACAATGAATGTCAATGGGGTTCCAGGCCTGTAATGTGGAATTTGACCATGGGTCTCCTGAAATATTCACACAGCATGAACATTGGCTCAATTTAGTATAAATATTAGTCATGGGAATGGCCGGGTGCAGCACATATCCAGGCTGTCTAATGCTACTTTTATCTACATTGTTGCTCAGTTCTCATCTGGGATCTCATTACACATTCCCCAGAACCTCTTCCACTTTTCTCATGTCCCAAATCTAAACTCTCACTCCTTTTTTTCTAAATAGAGACTCTCTCATTCTGTTAAGACATTTCATTATATCTATTTCAGACTATCACTTTATCCATCCTAAATTCTTCATCTGTCCTCCTAATCCCATACCAAACTGCCATGAGGTCTGGCTTCCTCATGACCTCTCCCCTCACAACATGTCTTCAATTGGAACCTCCTTGTGATGCTACCCCCATCCCTCTCGCCCCATTTCCTCTAACCTAACTCTGTTTACCTAATTTTGGTAAACAATATCTCTGTTCCTCTGGTTGCTCAAGACAGAAATCTAGGAGTCACTAACATTCAATTTGTCACTAAATCCTTCTTATTCTACCTCCTCAAGATGGCTGGAATGACTCGACTACTCTCTATATTGATACAAACCACCATCATCTCTTGGCTCAACTGACACAATAGTCTGTAGAGGGTCTTCCTACTTAAACTCATGCCTTTCCTATAACCTAGCCTTCAGACAATAGCCAAAGATTTTTTGAAGTAATGTCACTCTGCTACTAAAAGTATTTTTAATTTGCTTTCCTTGCATCTTGGATAAATCTAAGTTCTTGGATTTTACAAGGCCTTTCAAGACAGAACCATCTCCTTACACTCATCTCACAGTGCTCTCCCTCTCACTCACTATACTTCAGGCAGATTGACTAGTTTGTGCTTCCTCAAGTGAACCAAGCTACCCTCTGGTTCAGTCTTCAAACAAAGTATTTGCTTTACCTGGATTATTCCTTCTCGTACTCTTTATCTCAGTAACTTTTAGCCATCTTCTAGCTCCCAGCTCAAATTATTTTTTCAGTGAAAGACCTCTCCTGCCTTTTTTTTTTCTAAAATAGAATCTTATCATCATCTGCTCTCACCACATCTTGGTCTTTTTCTGGTACTATTACATTCATTTGTATATATTTGTTTAGTATTGTTTCCACCTCTAGACAGTGGACTCTATGGGAGTAGAAAACATTTTGTTATGTTTTGCTTTGCCCTCATCTAATACAGTGTCTTGCACATGATAAGTGTTCAGTAATTGTCTGTTGAATGAATGTGTCCATGAATATTCTTACACATTTTCTTCTAGTCTCAGAAAATGGGTTTTCTCTTCTTTCTTTTTGTTTCTTTTTTGTTGTTGTTGTGGAGTCATGGTCCCCCAGGCTGAGAGCAGTGTCACGATCACGGCTCACCATGATTTTAACTTCCTGGCCTGAAGGGATCCTCCCTCCTCAGCCTCCCAAGTAGCTGGGATTATAAGCGTGTGTCATCATGCCCAGTTAATTTTTTTTGACTTTTTGTAGAGATGAGCTCTTTCTATGTTGCCCATGTTAGTCTTGAACTCCTGGGCTCAAGCAATCTTCTTGTCTCGGCCTTCCAAAGTGCTAGGATTACAGATATGAGCCACTGCACCCAGCCTCTCTTATTTTTTTCTAAGATAATCCTTCATCCTGTATTCTGGGCACACATTCTCATAACTCTTGTAGCATTTAGTTCCTTTCTTAATCCTCTTTCTGGCAGCTCCAATACTTTACTTTCACTGGCTTATGCTTTTTATTCAAATGCTTGTAAGTCACTTCTTTTTCCACTCACTCAACTCTGCTGTGTTATCCACCAATCTAACCATCATTTCCATTAAAAGGGAAAAAAATATCCATAAGGGAGAAGAAAAATTCATGAAGGAGAAGGTAGGGAAAGTCATCTGATTACAACGCAAGTTTAACCCCTGCGAAAGATAGGAAGAATGGGAAAGGATTGGATAGGAAGAGTCTCAATTTCTAAGCAGTCATGCTGATGAGTCCTTGAGTCAAAGTCACCTGTCAGAGGAGTCCTCTATCTCTAAGAATTGACTTTCCACATTTACTATATCAATACAGAGAATGACATTTAAAAATTACTCAAATATTAAGCTATCCTGTGTTTGGGGGACAATTTCCATTTCATTATAGTATGTTATCATTTTTCCATATTGTTGGTTTAAGTCAGCTATTATTTTGTTTCAGATTTTAACACATGCATTCATGAGTGAAGTGAGTCTTTCACTTTTTTTCTCATATTGTCTTTTTGGTTCTGATATAAAAATTATACTAACTGCATATAGTGAATTGAATGTATCCTTTTCCCCCCCTCCTTCCAGAAGAATTTATAAGACTAGGGCTATCTGTTTTCTCAAAATTTGTTACAACTTGACTATAAAACCAGCCAGACCTAGTATGTTTTGTGTATGTAAAAGTAATAAATTACCAGCTCAATTTATATCAAAGGTTTTAAACATAGATTGGATAGGTTATATTTCTGTTCATCGAAAGTTTTCAGATTTGTTGACCTATCTTTTTGATAGTAATTTCTTTTCTTTGTTCTGCTTAATCTATGCTTAAGCATTCTTTTGATTTATAATATTATCTTTTTGTGTCTTACCTTTCTTTTTCTTCATTAAACTATCAGAACTTTATCTATATTAGTTTTTTTCCCCCCAAAGAACCAGCCTTTGGTTTTGATCATCTCTATTGTGTTTTTGTTTTTTATTTCATAATTTTTTATTTTTATTAACAGCATTTTCTTCTTCTTCCTTTGGGTTTATACTCTACTATCCTTTCTCAACTTTTAGCTTGGACATATAGCTCATTAATATCCAGTTTTTTCCCTTTTTCTAACACAACTCTTCCACCCTTAAACAACTGACAAAGGAATGGCTATATTAAACGAATCTCCATTTACTTCATCAGTTTCACCACTGCAATAACCAGATATATCCTGGAATGACAGTGGGCAGCTGACAATTTAATCAAGTAATATCCCTAATTGAAGCAGCTGTGTAAGATGAGCAGTCTCTGATAGAACAGTGTATAAGTAATTCTCCATCCATCTAGAAAGGAAGATCAGAAACAGTTCACATTCACTTGGGACAGAAAACAATACACACTGACAGTCTTACTTCACAACTATCTTATCTCACTCTCTGTTATAATATAGTTTGAAGGCATCTGGACCATCTGGACATTTCGTAAAATATCGCATTGATGTACTCTAGTAATAGATGAACTCATGTTAAAAGGAGCTGGTGAAGGAAAAGTGGCAAATACCCTGGTATATTGGTAAGACACATAATCCAGAGGGATGTTCAGAAGCTACCACAGCAGTGAAGGAATTAGGGGTTTGGTGGTGTGGAGTAAGCTTCATGTGGTGACACACTGGAGATACAATAATTTGTTCTTTACTCCAAGCTCTTACCATATAAACGAAACATGATATCTGTTAGACCTCTTTAGCAACTGGAAGTGCTCTAACCTCTTTACCAAGTTCCAAGAAAAGCTGCCAACTTTGAGTGGGACCCAGAGCTGTAAAGAGATGTTCATCAGTTTAAGACTATAGTGCAGGTAATCTGCCTACTTAACCACGAAACCCAGCAGACTGTACTATTAGAAGAATCTGGGATGGAAAAAAGAAGCCATGTGGAGTTTATGGTGCACTTCCTCAGGAGACTAACAATGGAGATTCTTAAAGTTCTGGAGGAAGATCACGCCATCTCCAAAGCTGCACACCACTTGAAGAAAGCTCTTAGTGTGCTACTGAACCCTGGTGAGGAGTGTTCAGCCATGGGTCATCAAGAATTGTGCAACTAATCTGCCTATAACATTCTGGGTTCTGGCAGAATCAGATGGTACAAAGTAATATAACCCAGAATCCCATGTTACGCTTTATTAGTGCCTCTCTGCTCATACTTGTGGTCATATGTAGGGGTCCCTTATAACCAGCTGATAAAGGAAGAAAAGGCCAAGCATAGTTCTTGGAGAAATGACTCTGTATGTGGGTGGAAAGCAAAAGTGAACTTCCATTGCAATATAACCCTGCTCAAGGATTATCCTGAAAAAAGACCAGTGATGGGAAACTGTTCCAACAGCCAACGCTTCAGGTATGGCACCTGTGATCCTTATGGAAGCCTGAGGAAAGAATACATGGGCAGTGGCAAATGGTTTTACTGGTTGGCCAAAGACCTGGAAGAAAAAAGATTGAAAGATCAGGGACAAGGGAGACTGAAAACCGGCACAGTTTTGGGAACTGGACAAATGATCATGATATTTAAAAAATCAACTTTATAGAGGTATAATTTCCATACACTAGAAGTCATCAATTTTAAGTATAAAATATGATGAGATGGGAGAAATATGTACGCAGTCGAGTCACCCTCACTGCCATCATGATAAAGAGTGTTTCCATCATCTACAATGTTTCCCTGTGCTCCTTTATCATCAACTCCTCCCCAACCTCTGGCCTCTGGCAGCTACTTCTCTACTTTCTTGTACTATACTTTGGTTTGTCACGGAATTTAATATAAATGGAATTAAACAATTAGACAATTAATAAAAACATAAGAGGAAAGTGATTTGCCCAGATTCACAATAGTCTGACCTGGACTCAAATTTAAAATTTCTGATTCCTAATATAGATATTTTTCACTTCAGCCTACAATATTCCTATGTTGGAAGCTATGAAATTCCTTAAATCTATTCTCCAAGTAACTCATGGTCGGACTTTGTGTAAAAGGTTAAACACAAAGGAATTTAGTGACATTGTTAGGAAGGGCTTAAGCTCTCCAGAATCTATCCTAAACCAATGCTGCAAATTGCAAAATTTGCTGAGGCTTCTCCAACTCTCTAAGGTCATGCTGACTAAGAAGGCAAGGCTCCAATATTGGCATATATGAGCTATGTTTTTTTAAGTGTAGAAGTTGTCTAAAGTAAAAGCAAGACAAATGCAAATATACACAATAATGCACAAAGCTGTCTTCCCGAGGAAAGAGAGAGAGAGAGCCAGCTGAATCTACAAGCTTCAATATCAAGATTGTGATGTTCATTTCTTTTTGGCTCTTTAATTCTGTATTCCTATATCACATTTGTAATTTTCTGAAAAATCTTTAATTGGCAAATTGTAATCAGTGAAGAAATTTCTTGTAAGTTTTAATCATATAGCTTCCTTTGTTCAACTGAGATTACAACCAGTATAGATCGTGTTTCAAGATTCTCTTTTTTGAGGGTTTTTTGGAATCCTCAGCTTTGATGTGTTTGCTCCATGCTTTTTCTATATGTAGCCACCCATCCATTTATAGCATGATGTACATGTCTGGGGCATTCTGATCCCATGCCAAGGTTGTGTCATTGTTCTTTCCTGGACTCCATTCCAATGCACTTCTTGCATTGGCTTCCCGCCAAAGCACAATATCTCCAAGGAAACCTGGGGCTGGTTGCCATGGACACTCCCTTTGCTGATAAGTCACATCGCACCTCTCTACTTCTAAACACACCCACGAAGCAAGTCCTATGGGTGATCAGACAATTCTATTCATTGACATTTCCAAGCCCCTCAAGCTCACATTCATTCCACGAGCAAGAAATAGACATACAAAGAGGCCTTTCAAATATTTGTACCTGTCCAAACTAGCAGGGAGTGAAGCCATCTTTCTGTAATTTGGTTTTCTGCCATGGGGAATAAGTAATCTTCAGCAAATATCAAACCTGAAGTGGAGCAATTGCATTGGAGCTATCTGAGCAGCAGGAGTGAGGACTGCATGTGAAATCTGGACCGTGATTCAGGGTTGTGCCCTCTGTGTTTCCCCTGGAACTTTGCAGGGAGTCCACAGTCACCTGCTGGGGTCATTCATACCAGTGGTGTAAGTGTTCAACATGTGGATATTTTTCAAACAGCAGATATTTTGCTTATGATTTAATACTGACTACATGTCACTTTATTAGTATCTCATGGAAAACCTTTATCTTAGTATGTTTCCTTTATTAAAGCTTTTTCTGAGAACTGTCAGTAGTGGAAAAGCAGGTTTTGCTCATAGTATTCTGATCTGATCTATTTTTAGTGCAAAACATTTTCTAGCACAAAATGTATAGCTAATCCATCTTTGTAACTGGAAATTCTGTATTAAAATTGAAGAGGGATGGATTCCTTGGGACATAGTCTTGTGGGTCATTTGGTTATATGCTCACACCTCCTTTTGGGTCTTTACTCATTACTGTGCACCAAAATTTACTGTGAAACAAAGGGGCTTCAGGAACAGAGCTGTGGTTTTCTGTCAATCCACAAATATGAGGACTTAAATATTTAAATGAACACAAACCAATGGAATACATGAACACAGAAGAAACTATAGAAACATATACTTCAGTGTGTTAAAATTTGTTACCTTATGGGGGGTGAAATTGGAGTGTAGATGTAAGACGATTATTAACTTTTCTCTAAACATTTCTGTATTTTTTTCACAATGAGAATGTATTTTTTTGCAGGTAAATAGGCAAATTATTATTTCTGAGAAAATCAATGGCAAATTTTCCCATTATCCTTGAACATACAATTGTCTGTTGTGAATATGAAGGAAAAATGATGCCAATAAGCTTTAGGAAGATGTGTGTTTTGACTTGCCCAGGACCACAGATTGAAGATTGTTTTACCTACGAGTAAGAAGATGACTCTACCTGAGACATCTAATTTCCCTTTCCTCTCCCAAATATTGATGGAAATCACCAAAGTGGGGTATACTTGGAGGGAAGGCTGCACCAGCCTGTAAAACCTGGGAAGAATTTCACGCATATGCAACAGTCTTCAAGGGAGTTTGGCTAGGATACTGCCAACGGGACCAAGCTGAAGGACAATTCCATATTCCTCTTGACAACTCCATAGTCCTCTTCCTTAGAAAGTAGGGCTCTATTACAAGGGTGAGTAGAAGATGTCCTGGTAGAAATGGAACTAACATCCAATCAGGATGAGAGACTGTATCAACAGGCAGGTGTCACATGGATCAATCTGCTCTGAAGCAGTAACTTGAGTCCAAAGGGGGAAAGGCAAGCAAAACGACAACAAGCAGAAAACTAGACGTGTTAGAGCCATCTTCACCCAGGAGTAGTGGCCCAGGGCAGGAAATTAGAAGCAGGTACTTCAGAGAAGAGATGAGGCTGGACAGAAGACCATACTAGCTAGTGCTCATCTCAGAAGTCCAATCAAAAAGAGAAATAAATTATGAGCACGAACTGATTTCCCATCCTCCCAGCCCCTCATAATGCCCTTTCTGCTGCCAAAGCACTGAACAGGGGGTAAAACCTTCCACCCCCAGGCTTCCTGCTTAAGATGTGAAAAAGGATTCTATCTCTCCAGCAGGACGGTTCGAACAAGTCTTTTCTCTTCATGTTTGTGCTGGTTGATCCGCCAGGGATTTGTCTGCTATTTTCTTTTCCTCTTCTTCTTTTTTTATTTCTCAAAGAGCCAGTTCTCTTTCTGTTTTCTGATGCTTTAATATTGAATTTGTCAGCATATATTCCTTCCCCCTTGTTTCCTTGGGTTTATTGTGATGTTCTTTTACTAACATTTTGACGTGAATGCTTAGATCGTATATTTATTCTTTCTTATTTAATAATAAAAGAGGTAGAAGTCTTATGAATTTCATATTGAATAAAACTGTGAGCACATCTAATACGTTTTGATGCAAAATTGCCTTTGTCTTTATTGCCTGTGTAGTCTGTAATTGCTTTTGTTTCCTTTTCTTGTTTTGTGATCCAAGAACTCCTTAAGAGTGCTTTTTAATTTAAAAGCAAATGAAATTTCTATTTAACTCATTTTTAGAAAATTCTTAATTTCCACAAATGCGGTCTTTATAAATTCTAATTTCTGAAGTTGTATTGCATTTTTCTTCCTGATATAATACTTCATTAGTTTTTAAAAATAAGTGTTATGGGCACTTGAAAAAAAGATTATTTTTAAAAATTGTTAAAATATTCACTGGTGATTTGTTTGTTTGCTTTACCTTCATCTTGAGGAGTTGAATTAGTAATATTTCTTTTTTCAATATATTTTATTTTAAAGATGTAGGGTACAATTCAGGATTACGTATATAAGTGGACATCATACAGGTAGTAATATTTCTTTATTCAATGGCACACCATAGTTGTTACTTCAGACCAGGCTTCATTCCTTTGTAATTTGCTTTAATCTGTTTGATTTTTCTCACACATGCATTTATTCCTTTCTTTTTCCAGTGACATAGTACCCTCTCAAATGTGTTTGTGAATGCCTATTGAAATGTGATATCTTTGTGAATGATATCTGCTTGTAAAATATGTTGCTTTATGTATGTGTATTTTAAATTTATATAAATCTCTCCGAGCTATAGATTTAATTTCAATTCTCACCTTTTTTCATTTAACATAATCTTTTAAGATCTGGGTTTTATTGTGTGTTTTCCTGCGAATTCTATCTACTGCATACTTTAGTGTACATCCAGCACATTTTACCTTTTATTTTATTTCCTGTTAGATTATTATGTGTTCTAGCTTCCCATTTCTATAAACAATACTGTAATAAACTACTTTACATGAGCCCCTTTCCACACCTGTATAAGAGTTCTTCTGGGGCAAGGTTTCTCAACTTTGGTATGATGAACATTTGCAGCGGAATAATCCGTAACCAGGGGAGACAGTCCTGTCTCTCAGTGTCCTTGGCTTTACCCAGTAGAAACCAATAACATCTCCCAGTTTTCTCTTTCTTTCTTTCTTTCTTTCTTTCTTCCTTCCTTCCTTCCTTCCTTCCTTCCTTCCTTCCTTCCTTCCTTCCTTCCTTCCTTCCTTCCTTCCTTCCTTCCTTTCTTTCTTTCTTTTTCTTTCTTTCTTCATTGGCAAAGACTTTCATTCCTCACTGTGACAGGCCCAGGAGGGGGTACAATGTACTGCGAAGAGATATGAATGAATGAAATTAATTTTACTTGGGAATGGAAAATACCAGCATGGCAGTGAGAGGTAAAGCCTTTCTTTTTTAAAATTTAATTTATTTTAAAGATGTGGAGTCCAGTTCAGGATTAGGTATACAAGTGGTCATTGTACAGGTAAAGTTTGGGCCTCCCTTTGGTCCCCACTTTGATTGGTTTAAGATCAGGTACCCTTATTAATGTTATGTGTCCCTTCTCTGGAAGTTTCCAGTTACTGCCAATCCCTTTCTTATAGTGTTATGGGAAATGTTCAGGGTCCACTTATGAGTGATAATATATGGCACTACTCAGTTATTTGTTTCTATGATAAATTACTGAGTATCATAGACTCTAAATCCACCCAAGTTGCTGTAAAGTCCATACTTTTGTCCTTCTTTATGGCTGTGTAATATTCCATTGTGCATATGTGCCAGATTTTTAAAATTTAGTCCAGTTTCAATGGGCAGCATGGTTGGTTCCATGTGCAGGTATCTTTTTTCTAGAGTGACTTAAGTTCCTCAGGGTGTATTCCCAGAAAAGGAATTGCTGGATCATATGGAAAGCCAACTTCTAGGAGCCACCACACTGTTTTCTTTTCTTTTCTTTTTTTATAAACAATATTTTTTATTATGATATTGTGGGGTACAGTTAAGGGTTAGGTATACAAATATGCTTCGTTTAGGCACCCTTGTTGATAAGAGGTG
>NW_007247579.1:0-6794 GCF_000164805.1 Carlito syrichta
GCTAGCTAGGTAATCAGCTAACACGTTAAGTCAGCTGGATGAGTCAGCTAGATAACTAGCTAGCTAATGATTTAAGTTAGCTGGTTGTGTCAGCTAGCTAGCTCTTTAGCTAATGAGTTAAGTAAGATAATTATGTCACCTAGCTAACACGTTAGATGAGTAAGCTAACTAGTTAACTATCTGGTTAAGTTAGCCAGCAAGCTAGGCAGCTAACTATTTAAGTCAGCTGGCTAGCTAGGTAACTAGCTAGTTTACTTACTTTTTAAGTCAGCTGGCTAGCTAGGTAGCTAGCTAGTTAAGTCAACTAGTTAAGTTAGCTGACTAGCCAGCTGGCTAGCCAGGTAGTGAGCTAGTTAACTCTCAATTGGCTAACCAGCTGGCTAGCTGAATAATTCAACTAGTTAAGAGACCTGGAAAGCCAACTGACAACGTAGGTAGTTAGCTAGTTAAGTCAGCTAGATTGCTACCTTGTTAACTAGTGATGTCAGTGAGTTAAGTCAGCTGGCTAGCCAACTGTCTAGCTGGTTAAGTCACCTAGTTTAATCAGCTGTCTAGCCAGTTGGCTAGTTAATCAGCTAGCTAGATAAGTCGGCTTGCTAGCCAACAGGCTAGCAGTTCAAGTCAGCTAGTTAAGTCAGCTTATTAGTCTTCTGGCTAGGTAGGTAGCTAGCTAGTTAAATGAGCTGGCTACCCAGCTTGCTAGCTTATGTCAGCAAGGTAAGTCAGCTTGCTAGAAAACTGGCTAGATTGGGAGCAAGCTAGTTAAGTCAGCTGGCTAGGCAGCTGACTAGCTGTTTAAGTCAGCTAGTTAAGTCAGCTGGCAACCAACTGTCTAGCTAGTTAAGACAGTACATTAAGTGAGTTGTCTATTCTGCTGGTGTAGCAAGTTAAAAAGCTCATCAAGTCAAATGACTATCCTTCTGGCTAGCTAGTTAAATCAGCTGGCTAGCTAGATAGCTAGCTGGTTAACTCAGCTAGTTGTGTCAGCTTGCTAGCTAGTTAAGTCAGTGAGTTAACTCAGCTTGCTAGCCAGCTGCCTAGCTGTGTAGCTAGCTAATTAAGTCGACTGTCTAGCCAGTTAGCTAGCTAGTTAAGTATCCTTGTTAAGTCAGCTCACTAGCAATCTTGATAGCTAGGTAGCTAGGTAGTTAAGTCCGCTGGCTACCTGATTAAGTCAAGTAGTTAAGTCAGATGGCTAGCCAGCTGTCTAGATAGTTAAGTCAGCTAGATAATTCAGTTGGCTTCCCAGCTGGCTGGCTAGGTAGGTAGCTAGTTAAGTCAACTGATTAGTTAACTAGCTAGTTGGTTAAGTCAGCTAGTTAATTCAGTTGTTCATCCAGCTGGCTTGCTAATTAAGTGAGTAGTTAAGTCATCTGACCAGCCATCTGGCTAGCTAGGTAGCTATCTAGTTAAATCAGCTAGTTATCTCAGGTGGAGGACTAGGTAGCTAGCTAGTTAAGTCAGCTAGTTAAGTCAGCTGGCTAGCTGGTTAAGTAAGTTAGTTAAATCAGCTGGCTATCCAGCTGCCAATGAGGGTAGCTATCTAGTTAAGTCAGCTGGATAGCCAGGTGGCTAGCTAGTTAAGTCACCTAATTAAGTCAGCTCACTGGCCTGCTGGTTAGCTACATAGTTAGGTAGTTAAGTCTGCTGGCAATCCAGTGTGCTATGTAGGTACCTAGCTAGTTAAGTCAGTAGGCTAGCCATTAGGATATCTATTTATATCAGCTAGTAAATTCAGCTGGCTATCCAGCTGTCTAGCTAGGTAGAGAGCTAGTTAAGTTTGAAGACTAGCCATCTGACTACTTCATTAAGCCAGCTAGTTAAGTCAACTGGGTAGGCTGCTGGCTAGCTAGATTTCTAAGCAATTTATCAGTTGCCTCCCCAGTTGACCAGCTAGTTAAGTCAGCTAGTTTAGTCAGCTGGCTAACTAGTTGTGTAGCTAGTTAAGTCAGCACATTAACTCAGTGGTCAAGTCAGTGGGCTGGCTAATTAAAAAGCTAGTTAAGTAAGATGGGCAGTAACCTGGCTCGCTAGATATTTCAACTACTTAAGTTAGCTGGCTATAGGAAGTTGACTAGTTAATTCAGCTAGATATGTCAGGAGTTAGCTAGTTAAGTCAGCCAGTTAAGTCAACTAGCTATATGATAGCTAGCTAGGGAGTTAGTTAGTTAAATCAGTTATGTATGTCAGCTGGCTAGGTAGGTAGCTAGCTACTTAACTCAGCTAGTTAAGTCAGCAGCCTAGCTAGTTGAGTAAGTTAGTTAAGTCAGGTGAATTGCCAGCTGATTAGCAAGATAACTAGCTACATAAGTTTGCTGGCTAGTCAGCTGGCTAATTCTTCATATGAGCTAGATAAGTCAGCTGGTTAGCCAGTGTGATATGTATGTAGCTAGCTCTTTAAGTAAGCTGGCTAGCCACCTAGCTATCTAGTGATGTCAGCTAGTTAAATCAGCTGGCTTGCCAGCTGGCTAATGTAAGTTACCTAGTTGAGTCTGTTGGCTAGCCAGCTGCTTAGCTGGTTAAGTTAGCTAGTTCATTCATGTGGCTAGCCATCTGCCTAGCTTGTAGCCAGCTAGTTATGTCAGCTGGCTAGCCAGCTGTCCAACTTGTTACATCAACATGTTAAGTCAACTGTCTAGCCCCCTGGCTTGATAGGTAGCTAGGTAATTAAGTCAGCTGGCTAGCCCACTGGATAGCTAGCTAAGTCAGCTAGTTAAGAGTGCTGGTTAGCTGGCTCGCTATCTTGGTGGCTAGCTGGTTATGCCAGCTAGCTATCCACTTAAGTCAGATAGTTAATTCAGCTGGTTCGCCAGCTGACTAGTTAGGTGGTCAGCTCGTTAAGATGGCTAGTTAACAGGCTGGACAGGTAGGTGGCCATTAATTTAAGCCAGATGGCTAGCCAGTTGACCAGCAGGGTGGCTGACTAGTTAAGCCGGCTGGCTATCAGAATATTCAGCCAGCTGGATGTCTATTTAATTCAACTAGCTAACCAGCTGGCCATGCCTCTATCTAGCTAGCTGGCTGCTTAGCTAACTAGCCAGCCAGGTAGCTAGCTAGTTAAGCCAGTTGGCTAGCCATCTAGCCAACCAGGTAAATAGTTAGTTAAGTCAGGAAACTACCAGCTAGCCAGTCAGTTAGTTGGTCAGCTAGTTAAATCAGCTATCTAGCCAGCTAGCTAGTTAAGTCAGCTAGCAAAAAAGTTAACTATTCAGCTAGCTAGTTAAATCAGCTAGGTAGTCACATAGCTTGTCAGCTAGCTATTTAAGTCTGCTATCTAGTCAGCTAATTAATCAGCTAGATAGTTAAGTCAGCTAGCCAGCTAACTAGCAAGTTAGCTAGCTCATTGAGTCAGGTTGATAGACAGCTAGATACCTTGTTTGATAGCTAGCTATGTCAGTCACATATTCAGCTAGCTAGTCAGCTATATAGTTAAGTCAACTTAACTATAATCAGTTAGTTACTTAATCAGCTAGTTAACTATAATTAACTATACTTAACTATAATCAGCTAGCTACTTAGCTAAATAGTGGGCTAGCAACACAGAAAGCTGGTCAGATAACTAGTGGCCTCACTCGCTTTCCATTAGGTCAGCTAACTAGTCTGTTGCACACATTCCAAGCAGTCAGCAAACTAGTCTGCTCACTTGCCTGTCAAAAGTTAAAATAACTCGTCAGCTTGTTCGCAGGACAACAGGACAGCTAACTAGTCGGCTTGTTCGCCAGCTCACTAGTTAAGTCAGCTCACAAATCACTCTATCACTGGCCGACTAGTTAAGGCATCTCCCCCATTGGCTCACTCGACGGCCCACTAGTTTATTCAGCTCACCTGTCTGGTAACTCACAGGCCAACTAGTTAAGTCTTCTACCCAGTCGGCTCACTCACCAGCCAACTAAAGTCAACTGACCAGTCAGTTCACTCACCAGCAGATTAGTTAAGTCAGCTAGCCAGTCGGCTCACTCATTGGCCGACTAGTTAAGGCAGCTTACCAGTCAGCTCTCTCGCTGACCTACTACTTAAGTCAGCTCACCTATTGTCTCACGTGCTGGCTGACTAGTTAAGTCTGGTAACCGCTCTGTCATCTAGCCATCCAAGTAGTAAAGTGAGCTAAACAATCGTCCGACTAGTCGACCAACTTGTCAGCCGACAAGTTAGCACAGCTAACTAGTCGACCGACTAGTTAGATCAGCTAACTTGTCTGCCAAATAGTCGGCTGAATATTTAGGTCAGAAAACGAACTAGCAACCAGTTAACATTGTTAACTAGTGGGTCAACTCGTCAGTCATCTTGTTAACCGAGCTAAATAGTCGGCCAACTAGTCGGCCGAATTGTTAAGCCAGTTAACAAGTCAGCCTAGTATTCTGCTAATGTGTTAAACAATCTAAGTAGTTGGCCAACTCGTTAGCTAACAAGTTAATTCACTTAACTAATTCATTAACAAACTAGTTAAGTCAGCTACTTAACTCGTTTACCAACTAGTTAAAACAGTTAGCTAACTCGTTAACCAACTCATTAAGTCAGCCAGCTATCTCATTAGCCAACTAGTTTAGTCAGCCAGCTAAGTCAGCTATCTAACCAGCTCGCTGGCTGAGAAAGCTAGCTCACTAGTTACCTCACTATTTAAGTCAACTATTAAGTCTGCTACCTAACTAGTTAGATAATTATTAAAGCAGCTAGTTATTCAGCTAGTTAAATAGTTAGCTATCTTTTTAATTCAGGTAGTTAAGTCAGCTAGCTAACTTGTTGAGTTGGACAGTTAATTCAACTAGCTAAGAAGTTAAGTCAGATAGCTAAGTCATCTAGTTAAGTCAGCTTTCTAATTTAGTCAGATGATTAAGAAAGATGGCCAGCTATTTAACTAATGGGTTGTCAGCAGGTTGAGTGAGGTATTAAGCTAGATAACTAATGGGTTAAGCCAGCTGGTTGAGTCAGCTTTTTATCTAGTTAGCAAACAGGTTGTGTCAGCTGGTTGTGTAGGCAAGCTAGCTAGTTAGCTAATGAGTTAAGTCAGCTGGTTGAGTCAGCTAGTTAGCTCTTTAGTTAAAGAGTTAAGTCAGGTGATTAAGTCTGCAAGCTAGCACGTAAGATAAGAGTAAACTATTTAGCTAGCTGGTTAAGTTAACAAGTTAGCTAGGCTGCTAACTATTTAAGTCAGCTTGTTAGTTAGGTAGCTTGCTAGTTAGATAACTATTTAATTCAGCTGGCTAGCTAGGTAGCTAGCTAGTTAGCTAACTATATATTATCCAGCAAGCTAGGTAGCTAGTTAGTTAACTCAGCTAGTTAATCAGCTGGCTAACCAGACGTCTAGCTAGGTAGCAAGCTAGTAAAGTCAGTTGGTTAACCATCTGGCTTGCTGGTTAATTCAGCTAGATAAGAGAGCTGGCTAGCCATCTGGCAATGTATGTAGCTAGCTAGTTATGTCAGCTAGATAGCTACTTGACTAATTAGTGATGTCAGTGTGTTAAGTCAGCTGGGTAGCCAATTGTCTGGTTGGTTAACTCAGGTAATTTAGTCAGCTGTCTAGCCAGCTGGCTAGGCAGGTAACTAACTAGATATGTAAGCTTGCTAGCCAGCAGGCTAGCTATTCATGTAAGATAGTTAAGTTAGCTGGCTAGCCTGCAGGCTATATAAGTATCTAGCTAGTTAAGTGAGCTGGCTTGCCAGCTTGTTATCTTAAATCAGCTAGGTAAGCCAGTTGGCTAGCCATCTGGCTAGGTAGGTAGCCAGCTAGTTAAGTCACCTGGGTAGCCAGCTGACTAGCTGGTTAAGTCAGCTAGTTAAGTCAGTTGGCAACCTGCTGCCTAGCTAGTTAAGTCAGACCCTTAAGTCTGTTGGCTATCCAGCTGGCTAGCTAGTTAAAAAGTTAGTTAAGTCAGATGGCTGGCCATCTGACTAGCTAGTTATTTCTGCTAGTTAAGTCAACTGGTAACCTAGGAATCTAGCTATATAAGTGAGCTAGTTATGTCAACTATGTAGCTCGTTAAGTCAGCTATCTAACTCAGCTGACTAGCTAGATAGCTATCTAGGTAGCTAGATAGTTAAACCAGTAGTTATGCCAACTGGCAATCAAGGTAGCTAGCTGGTTAAGTGAGCTAGTTAAGTTAGCTTGTTAGCAAGTTAAATCAGCAAGTTAAGTTAGCAGGCTTGACAAATGGCTAGCTAAGTGACTAGCTAGTAAAGCCAGCTGGCTAGCCAGATGGCTATCTCATTAAGTCTGCTAGCTAAGTAAGTTAGTTAGCCAGCTGGCTAGCTAGATGGTTGGCAAGTTAAGTTGGTTGGTTAGCAGACTTGTTACGTAGGTGACCAGCTAGTTAAACTGGCTGGCTATCTGGCTGACCAGCAGGGTGGCTGGCTACGTAAGCTGGCTGGCCATCTGACATTCCAGTCAGCAGCCTGCATAATTAAGCTGACTGGCTAGGCAGCTGGCCAGCCCGGTAGCTGGCTAGCTGGCTACCTAGCCAGCTAGCCAGCCAGGTCGCTAACAAGTTAAGCCAGATGGCTAGCAGTGTAGACAAAAATTTGGCTTTCTAGTTAAGTCATCTGGCTAGCCAGCTATCCAGCCAACTTTCTAGTCAACTACTTAAGTCAGCTAGCAATCCAGCTAGCTAGTTATGTCAGCTAGCAAGTCAGCTAATTATTCAGCTAGCTAGTTAAGTCAGCTAGCTATTCAGCTTGCTTGTCAGCTAGCCAGCTGGTCAACTGGTTAGTTAAGGCAGTTATCCAGTTAACCAGCCAGTTAGCTAGCTAGTTAAGTCAGCTTGCTAGACAGCTAGATAGATTGTTTGGTATCCAGTTAT
>NW_007247580.1:0-999 GCF_000164805.1 Carlito syrichta
CTGCACTCTGGCCACATGGAACCCTAAACTGGAATAATGGGGTAAGTAATGATGCTACTTGCTTTTATTACTTCTTAAATGAATAGAGAGCTCACAGTCATTTCAATGCTTAATATTCGAGGTGTTTTATTATTTATTTAGAGGTTTGGTGATATTTCTCTGCCCAGAAATATGCCCTAGGAATTTAACTCTTGTTTATATCAATTAGCCTGCGGTAAAGTTGTTTTCATTATAAATCATTTCACTTAAAGCAGCAGTGTCCAAGAACCTATTGACAATGTTAAGTAAAGACTGGCTGTTCTGTGAAAGAAAACAGGTATTCAAACATAAACTAGCACATAAATCTTTATGGTGCCATTAGTCCCAATAGCCAAAAGTTGGAAACAACCTGAGTGTCCATCAAGCGATGAATGGATAAACAATATGGGATGTATCAGAAACATATTATTTATCCCTAAATAAGGAAGAAGATAGTAAGATGATGCAGCCACTGTGTAAAACAATATGACCACTAATCTATGTAGATTGAACACAGAGTTCACATATGACCCAGTAATTCCACTTCTGGTATCTATCTCAAAGGAACTGAAAGCAGGTACTCATACAGACATTTGTACTCCTGTGTTTGTCGCAGTGTTATTTACAATCGCCAAAAGATGAAAGCAGCCAAAGTGTCCATCAACAGGTGAATAGACAAACACAGTGTGGCCCATCCGTCCAATGCATGTGTATACCCTGAAACTAAAATAAAAATTTAAAAAAGAGAAAACAACCCAAAAACCAAAACAAAACAAAAACCTCTGAAAATCTCACAACAGTTAGAAGACAAAAAAGAAAGAATTGCCAGCCACACCTTAACAATTGAAATGAATTAGCTCTAATGATACTTTATGAATGACCTGATAACTCACACATTCTTGGCATCTTAGTGCAGAGCCTGTCTGACTCCATGGTCATCCCATGATCTTTGGTTACAAACTTGAATCACAGCCCCTCCTA
>NW_007247580.1:2026-6578 GCF_000164805.1 Carlito syrichta
GCTTCTTTGATTTCACATATGACTCACGGGTCATCCATGTTGGAGCATGTGTCAGAATTTCACTGTATTGTGTGTGTGTGTGTGTGTGTGTGTGTGTGTGTGTGTGTGTGGCTCAGGTTCCTGAGGAACTGGGACCTCAGATGAGTGCCATTACATCTGGCTAATTTTTAATTTGTTTTTTTTGTAGAGATAAGGTCTTGCTATGCTGCCTAGGCTGGTCTAGAACTTCTGGACTCAGACAATCCTCTTGCCTCAGCCTCCCAAATGGTGGGATTATGGATCTAAGCCACTGAGCCCTGCAGAATTTCATTTGTTTTTAACCTTATTTTTGAATACTCTTTGCCACCTTCACTGTTCTCTTGCCTCAGGGAACTTCTTGTTCCTTGAATGAATGCAATCATGTTTTTAATAAATTAAATATGAGGATAGAAACTTGTACTTCTGACAATAGCTGCAGAATAGCTTTCAGAGTAGATAAAAGTAGAAAAATTGAACCAGAGAAGACAAAAATGCCATGTGTAAATGACTTAAGTTTCTTATGTTGTAACTTTTTAAATATTGTAACCTTTTAAAAAGTCTTTTTATAATACCTTATTTTGAATAACACTAGAATTTGTAATATAAATGTAGCTAATGTTGATTTATATAATTACAAAATTAACTATGAAAAATTAGTTATGCTTCAGTTTTATAGGTAAATGTTATATTTGGTAGTATTTAATTTATATTTTCCTGTTATTTTAATCACTGGTTCAGCATTCATTTGACAAAGATTCAATGCAGAATTAGCTTTTTTTAAAAAAAACTGGTTAACCCTGGCTTTTATATCTTTCAAATTTAACTAAATGCTGACAAGAAAGGTCCTCAGCTACACTATATGAATATTATTGCAAAGGCCATGTTGAAATTGAAGTCACAGGAGGGTAGAGAAATCCAAAGACACAGATAGAATCTATAAACAAAGATAGTAGCTAGATTTTTAAAAATTGCATACATGGAGCAGCACTCCAAATGATAGCATACTTCTCTTCAGAAACCATGGAAGTCAGAAGACAAAAGAAGGACATCTTTAAAGACAGGAGGAAAAACTAATGACCCAGAAGTTATGTTCAGTTGAGCTGTCCTTCAAAAATGAAGGAAAAAATAGGAACTTTTTAGATGAACTTAAAAATGAAAGAATTCACTGCCATTAGGACTGCACCACAAAAAATACTAAAGAAAATTCTTCATATTGAAAAGAAATGATACCAGATGGCAACTCATCTCTACAACAAAAAAACTGCAGAACACACATTCTTTTCAAGTGCACATGGATTTTTAAAACATATGTGATACAACTAACATGTTTTAATAAAATTTAAATGTTGGAAATTTTACATGGTATGTTGTCTCACCACAGTGGAATTAAATTAGATATTTAAAAGCTACCTGGAAAATACCCAAACATTCAGAAATTAAAAATGCATTTATAAGCAATGATGGGTAAAAGAAGAAATCAAAAGGAGAATTATGAAATATTATGAATTGAATGATCAAAAAGCACAACGTAAAATTTGTGAGAAGCAGCTAAGCAGCACTTAGAGGAACATGCCAAAGTGTAAATGCTCATATTAGGAAAAAAAAGGGACTTAAAACCATGCTCAAAGTTTCCACCTTAGGGTAGAGCAAAGTATACCTATAGTAAGTAGAAAGAAACAAATAATAGGTATGGGATAAGAATATAAATAAGAAGATAGAAAAGCAATGACAAGAGAAATTAACAACATCAAACAAAATTGGCTTTTAAGAAAGATCAATAAAATTGGTAATCCCCTAACCAGACTGAGTTAGAAAAGGAGAGAGAAAGCACACATCTCCAATGTCAAGAGTGAAAATGGGAATATCACAGACCTTACAAACACCAAAATGACTTTAGGCACTGGACATTCCTTGGCTGCAGTTCTCCAACAGTGAAGAGAGGGAAACGAGCAGGGCTTGGAAGGGAGGCGGAGGGAAGGAAGCTCTCAAAAAACCTATGGTGTGCTTATTGCTCTGCTGTAGTCTGTGCACTTGTTTAATCTTCATACCCTCTTAAGAAAGTGCCTGTTATGCTCATTTTTATAGATTGGGAAATTGAGGCTCAGGGAGGGTGATTAATTTGCCCAAGGCTAGATAGCAGGCATGTAAAGGAAGCAGAAACTATTACCACACCCGTCTCCAAAGGCCATATGCTTCCTTGATTCTTTTTAAATATACTGTAAAAATAGCAGTAACAGATTCCACCAAAAGAAGAGCAAAGCTCTTGTGATTGTCAGTCCATTCAGGCTGCTATAACAAAATACCATTGACTGGGTAGCTTATTAAACTCAGAAACATTTCTCACAGCTCTGGAGGCTGGGAAGTAGAAGATCAAGGATCTGGCAGCTTCCTGGTTCTTAGAAAACTTCTTGCTGTGACCTCAAACAGTGGAAGGAAGAAGGAAGTTCTCTAGGGTCTCCTTTATAAGGGCTAATCTATTTCATAAGGGCTCTGCTCTCTTGACCTAATCACTTCTCAAAGGCCCTAGCTCCATCTAATACCTTGGGGGTTAGGTTTCAACATATGAATTTGGAGGGGGACACAAACATTTAGCCTATGGCATGGGGCCATGCGAATCTTGACCAGTGTGGGTATTACTCAGAAGACCCTGATCACCATGCTGTTTTTTCTTTTTAATTGAATCTTGAATATAATAATTTTTTAAAGTTTAGTATTCTCAAAACCGAATTTTTTCTGTTTGCACTGTGAAATCCATTGAAATTATGCAGAAGATTTTCACAAAGCAAATGATTTGCTTTGACATAAAAATGAAAATGACTTTTTCTTCATTGACATTAGCAGTCTTTTAGTAGTAAAATGTTTATTATTTGAAGGGAGGGAGAGTAATTCTCTGAAAAATAGATTTTATTTTGTATTTTCCTGGAAATGGTGATAAAAAATGCCAGTTAAGTTAGTGCAACCCTTTTTTTCTGATAGTGTTAGGAAAATGAGACTTTTTAAAATGACTAGTCCCTCATTGTGTCCAGCAAGTAGAGTGGGTCAACAAAAGATGATTTCCATTTGTAGAATATAGAGTATTTCCAGACATGTGTAAAAATAGTGAAAGGTAAAACAGAGTATGTTTTCATAGGTATTCTTCTGCAGTTTGATTCAGCTTATAAAGTTTAAGTATTTACATCAGGTGCGTCAGGAGTTCATCTCAGAAACACATATGTGAATCTCATGTTGAAAACACAAAGAAATGTATATTTATAAATATTAAAATATATTTTACATTAATTATACAGTTAAAGCTCAACTAAATTATTTTTTAAAACAAATTATAGACCTTTTCTTACAAATATGTGCAAAGTATCTCTTGAGGATGCCGAAAACATATGATATACCTTTACATTTTATAAAATATGTAGTTCTGTAATCATGAGGCAGTCAGTTAAGTCTCGGGCATCCAACTATACCGTGATTCAGCCATGGGACAAAGGGTGTGTCCAGAAAAGGATGAGGAAACCACCCAAGAGATCAGTGCCTTGTTTCAAAATAGAAGAAATTCAGAGTCTTGATCACAGATGACTAGAGGGTTGAACAAGTATCAGAAGTGAAAGCCCTTTCCACTGCCACTGAATAATGGAACTAAAGAGCAAAGAAAAAGATCTGTCACAAATTAGGAAAAATACAGAAAAACACAGATAATTTCTCATGTACCAAAGAGACAATACTTGAAAAATCAGACGTAAATTTAAACAATGGAAATCACCAAGGAATGGCCCCAGAATATAACAAGGATTAGGAAATGGATGGAAAGAGTGAATAAAAATAAGACAAGATGCAACACTGAAAAAACTTGTAACAGATTTATGGCCATAAAAATGTTACCCAGGAAATAAATAACAAGATGACAAGTATGGAAAGCAGAAGAAACTCAGAGCTTGACTACAAAAGCATAGAATTAACCCAATCTGTAAGAAACATAGAAAGAAAACTCAGAAAGAAAGAATAAAGCCTCCAAGTGATATTCAATAATATCAAGAGGCAGATCTTAATCCTGAATGGTACTCAGAAGAAGAAAAAATGTAGAACACCTTGGAACAAGTATTCCAGGAGGTTATCCAAGAAAATGTTCCCCATCATGCTAGAGATGTGTCCATCCAAACACAAGAGATACAAATAACCCCTGTAAGACATCAAAGGGGAAGACCAACCCCTAGACACAGAATAATCTGCCTACACAAAGTAGGTACAAAAGAAAAATTCCTAAGGGCAGTGAGAGAGAAAGGTCAGACTACCTACTGGGAAGACTAATCAGAGTAGCAATAGACTGATCATCAGAAATACTACAAACTACAAGGGACTAGAATCTAATTTTCAAAGCTCACAAAGATAAACAATTTTAACCAAGAATTTCCTACTCAGCCAAGCTCAGCTTCATCAGCAGTGAAGAATTAAAATCCTTCTCAGACATCCAATCCCTAAGAGACTTTGCAGCTTCCAGACCAGCTCTACAGGAGACACATAAAAAGGTATTAAGCCCAGAAAG
>NW_007247581.1:0-9066 GCF_000164805.1 Carlito syrichta
TTCCCAGTAATTGGTCCTACTCCATAAGTGGTTTCTTACTTAATAGCACTCCTCTGTGATGGATGCCCCTTTGACAGGCTCTCTCTGAGATTGATACCCCTGTGACCGAGTCTCTGTTATAAAAGGTGTCTCAGTGACTGGTTCTCCTCTGTGATGAATACCCAGTGACTGGCCCTCCTCCTGGAAAAATACCCCAATGGACGATCTTCCTCTGTGATGGGGGCCCCAGTGACTTGTTTTTATCTGTGATTGCTGCCCCAATCCCACAAAATACATGACCAAGTGCCTACCACTCCTCCGTTATGCATGCCCAGAGACAGGGCCTTCTTGGTGATTTATGCCTCTGTGACTGTCCCTCCTCCATTATGGATGCCCCACAGACTGGGCTTCCTCTGTGATTGATGCCACACTGATTTGTCCTCCTCCCAAATGGCAACCACAGTGAAATGCCCTCCTCTTTGATGAATATCTCTGTGAGTGTACCTCCTGAATTTTGGGTGCTGCAGTGACTGGGCTTTATTTGTGATTGTTGCCCCCAATGACCGGCCATCCACTATGATTCGTGGTCTAGTATCTAACCCTCTTTAGTGAGGTATGCTTTAGGAACTTGGTCTTCTCCAAAATAGTTGTAGCATTGACTAGCCCAACTTAGTGATTTGTGTCCCAGTGGTTGGGCTTCCTCCATAATAGATTCTCCATTGATGGGCCTCCTTCTCAATTGGTAACCCAGTGTCTATTCTTCCTCCAAATTGGGTGCCTAAGTAAATAGTCATCCTACGTGATGAGTGTTTCAATCTGACTCTCCTCTGTGATATATGTCTCAGTGACTGTCCATCCTTTGGGTTGATTGCCCAGTGATTCACCCTCCTCTGTGACGGTTCCCCAGTGACTGATCTTCTATGATATCTGACCCAGAGACTGGCCCTCCTTTGTGAAACTGCCTCACTGACTGTCCCTCCACTGTGTTTGCTGCCTCATCTACTGGCACTTCTCAATAATTGACTACCCAGTGAATGACCCTCATTTGTAATGGTACCCCAGTAACAAACCTCTTCTGTGATCAGTTCCCAGTGACCTACCCTCATCTGTGATGGGTACCCCAGTGACTGTCTCCATTGTGATGGGTGCTCCAGTGACTTTCTCTCCTCTGTGGTGTGTGCCCCAGAGACTAGTTATTCTCAGTAATTGATGTCCCAAATATGATGAGTGGCCCAGTGACTGGCCTCCTCTTCAATCGCTGTCCAGTAACAGAGCCCTTAGGTAATTGGTGTTTCAGTGACTAGTACTCATCTGTGATGTCTGTCTGTATGACTGACTCTCCTCTTGGATGGGTGTAACTTTGACAGGCTCTCCTTTGTGATAGATACCCCAGGGACAAAGCCTCCTCTATAAGGGGTGCCTGGGGACTGACACGTTTTTTTATGTGACAGGTAACTAATTGACTGACAACCCTTTGTGAAAAGGATTCATCTTCCTCTGTGATGGGTGCACAAATGACTCACTTTCACTGTGCCAGTGATTAGGCCTTCCACATAATGAGTGCCTCATTAACTAACCTCCTCCATTATAGGTGCCCCAGATACTGGGCCTCCTTAGTGATAGATGCCCCAGTGACTAGCCCTTCTTCATCAGTGATAGGTGCCTCTAGTGAAGCCTTCCTCTGTTTTGTTGCCACACTGACCAGTCACTGGACTAGTCTTCCTCCATAATGTGTGCTGCAGTAATAGGACTTTCTCTGTGATTGGTGCCCCAATGACTGTCCATCTTCTGTGATGGGTGCCACAGTGATTAGACCTACACTGTGATGGGTTTCCCAGTAACTCAGTCTTCCTTATAAAAATGACCCTAGTGATCAGTCTTATTTCATTATGAAAGTGACTGGCCCTTCTCTGTGATACTCATCCCAAGTACTGACCCTCTTACCTAATGGTTGCTTCAGTGACTCATCCTTCTCTATGATGGTGTACCACCACCAACTGAGCATCCTCCATAATGGCTACCCTAGTGACAGGCCACACTTTGTGATGGCTGTCCCAGTGACTAGGGCTCCTCTGTAATGTGTGCCACAGTGATAGTGACTCCTCTCTGATAGATGACCCAGTGACTTTCCGTTCTCTGTGATGGGTTCTCCTGTGACTTGCCATTTTCTGTAATGGGTGTTCTAGTAACTGAGTTTTCTACAAAATGGATTTCCCATTTCCAGGTCCTCCTCTGTGATGGGTGTCCCCGTTTCTGGGTCTCCATGATAATGGGTGCACCAGTCACTTGCCTTTCTCTGTGAAAGGTAACCCAGGGATTGGGCCTCCTTTATTATTGATTATCTATTGACTTGGCCTCTTTCGTGATTTCTGTCTCAGTGACTGGTCCTCCTCCAAATTGGGTGCCACAGAGAACAGTTCTCTGTGATGGGTGTTCCAGTAACTCGACCTCTGTCAAAATAGATTTCCTAGTGACTATCCTTCCTCCTTTGTATGTGTCCCTGAGACTGAACCTGATCTGTAGTTGGTACCATAATAACTGGCCCTCCTACATGATGGTTGCTTCAGTGAATAGCTTTCCTTTTGTATTTTTGCCCCACTTACTGGGCTTGCTCCCTAATGAGTGCCCTAGTGACTCTTATTTTTGATGAGTTATCCCAGTGAGAAGTTCTCCTACATAATGGTTGCTGTGGTGACTGTGACTCCTGTGACTGGTAGTCCAGTGACTAAACTTCAAAGATGATGGCTACCCAGTAATAGCTCTCCTATGTGATGAGTTTTTCTGTGACTAGCCTTTTACATTTTGGGGGACACTGACCCTATTCTGTGATTGGTGCCCCAATGATTGGTAATTATCTGTGATGGGTAACCCAGTGACTGTTTTACTTCTGTGATAGGTGTTCCAGTGACTAACTCTCCTCTGTAATTGACTGCCCAATGATTAGGCCTCCCTATAATGAGTGTTCTAATGATTAGACCTCATCTGTGAGAGGTGCCCCCTTGACTGAATCACTTCTGTGGTGGGTGCAAAGTGACTGACCCTACTCTGTGATGGGTGTCCTAGTAACAGGCCTTAATCTGTGATGGCTTTCCTAGTGATTGTCTCTCCTTCATGAGGGGAGTCTCAGTGACTGTAGCAGTGATTTGTGTTTGGTACCTTATTGATAATTCCTTTTCCTTGGTGCTCCAGTGACTGGCCACCATACATGATGGATACCCCAATGACTGAAATCATCTGTGATGGGTAATTCCGAGACTTGTCCTTCACTATCATCTGTGTCCCAATAGAAGGTTTCATCTGTGATCTGTGTCCCAGTGACTAGATATTCTTTATAATTGGTGTCCCATTTACCAGGCCTCTTCTGTGATGATCATCCCAGTGATCCTGGTTCCTCTGTGATGGGTGCCCCAGTGACTGGCCCTCAGTTTTGCTCAGTGCTTTAGTGTTTTGTCAACCTTCTAATGGGTGCCCCAGTGACTGATCATCCTCTGTGATGGGTGCCACAATGACTCTCCCTCCTCAGTGATAGTTGTCTCAGTGACTGATTCTCCTCTGTGTTGCCTCTGTGATCACTGACTAGTGATTGGGTCTCCTACTTGATGGTTGTTCGAGCAACTAGTTCTCCTCTATTAAGGGTGCCCCAATGACTGGGCATCCTCAGAGATTGGTATCCCAGGGACAGTAGCTACAGCATAATGCGTGTCCTAGTGGTTATCCCTCCTCTGGGATAGGTGTCCCAGTAGTTGGTTCTCCTTCATAATGGGTGATACAGTGACTAGTCTTCCTCCATTATTGGTGCACAGTTACAGGACCTTCTCTGTGTTTAGTACCCACGTGACTGACCCTCCTCCAAACAATTTCCCCAGTAACTAGCTTCCCTTTGTAATGGGTGTCATTCTTACTGGTACTCCTTCATAATGGATGCCCTAGTAACTGATCTTCCTTTTTGATGTGTGCCCAGGTGACTAGCACTCGTTTTTTTATGAGAGCCCCAGTGACTGTGCCTCCTCATAATGGCTCCTTCAATGACTGGCTCTCTTCTGTGATGGATGCCCCTGTGAGTAGTCTTCCTCTGTAATATGTGTGTCAGTGACTGTGCCTCCTCTGTTTTGAATGCTCCAGTGAGTACCCCTCATTCATAATGGATACAATAGAAACTATCTCTCCTTAGTGATGAGTGTGCCAGTGACTGAATCTCCTTTGTGGTAGTGGCCCCAATGATTAGTCATCATCCATAATATTTGAATCAGTGGCTGACCCTCTGCAGGGATGACTGTCCCAGTTTCTGGTCTTCCTCTGTGATGGATTTGCCAGTGACAGACCCTTCTTTGTGATTGGGGCACCAGTGATTGGATCTTCTCTATGACGGGTGCCTCAGTGACTGGGCATCCTCTGTGATTGGTGCCTCAGTGACTGGCCCTCCACCATAATGTTTGCTCCAGTGATTATCCCTCATCTGTGAAGGTTGTCCTGATGACATGCTCTTCTTCATAGTGGGCGATTCAGTGAATGACCCTCTTCTCTTATGGGTGCAACAGTGACTAGCCCTCTTCTGTGTTGTGTGTATTAGTGACAAGTCCTCCTCTGTGAGGGGTAAACCCTTGCCTGTGTCTCATCTGTGATGGGCACTCCAGTGATTGCTTCTCCTCTGTTGCTGGTGGCCCAATAACTGCCCCTCTTCTATGATGGGTGACATAGGGTCTGGCCATACTCTGTGATGGCTGTCAAAGTGACTATCCATCCTCTGTTATGGCTGTTAAACTGACTGACCTCCCTCTGTGATTGATACACAATGACTACACCTTTTCAGTGGTACATAACCCAGTGACTCGCCCTCCTCTGTGAAAAATGCCTCAGTTAGTGATCGTCCACTGTAAGTAGTGTCAACATAACTAGCTTTTATCCATGATGGATGTCTTAGTGATTGAGCCTCCTCTGTAATGGGTTGCCTCAGTGATTATATCTCCTCTGTGACATGTACACCAGTGACTAGTCCTCTCCTATTAAAAATACCTAAGTGGCTAATTCTCCTATGTGCTGTGTGTCCAAGTGTCTCGTTTACCTTTATGATCACTGACTAGTGACTGGGTCTCCTATAAGATGGCTGTCTGAGTGACTAGTTCTCCTCTATTATGGGTGCCCTAATGACTGGGTCTCCTCTGTGTTTAGTACCCAAGTGACTGAGTCTCCTCCAAAAGTATTTCCCAAGTAACTACCCTCCCTCTCTAATGGGTGTCCTTCTTACTTGTTCTCCTTCATAATGGGTGCCCCAGTCCTGGGCCTTCTTTGTGATTTATGACCCAGTGACTGACTTTCATATATGACTGGTGCCACAGTGACTATCTCTCTTTTGTGATGAGTGTCTTGGTGACTGGGTCTCCTCCATATTGGGTGCTACAGGGATTCTGCCTTCTCTGTGATTTTTGCCTCAATGACTAGCCCTCATTCAAAATGTATGTCCTAGTGGCTAGATTTTTCTGTGTTGGGTGTCCCAATGACTGGGTCTCCTCTGCAATGGGTGACCCAGTGACTAGTTTTCCTCTGTGATAGTTGCTCCAGTGAAAAGGCATAATCCATAAGGGGTGTCCCAGTTATTAGCCCTCTTCCGAGCTGGTTGCCCCAGTGACTGGTTCTTTTCTGTTATTAGTTCCATTATGCCTGCCCTCCACCATAATTGTTGCCCCAGTGACTAGCTCTTAACCATTACGTATGCCACAGTGACTAGTCATCTTCTGTATCAGTGAGTACCGATGGGTGACTACCATTGGGTGACTACCAGTGACTAGCTCTCCTCTGTTAGGTATTCCCCCTTGACTGACACCCTTCTGTGATGGGTACCACAGTGATTGACCATTCTCCCTTATGGGTGCCCAAATTGCTGTCCTTTCTCAGTGATTGGTGTCTCAGGAATGGGACTTCCTTTGATATGTTCCTCTACTGTGATGTCTGTTAATGTGACTGGCTGTCCTCTATGACTAGTGCCCAGTGACTAAACTACTTCTGTAATGGGAGCCCCAGAGACTAACCCCTTCTGTGATAACTGGCCCTGTAACAGGCTCTCCTCTGTAATTTGTGCCTGTGTTTTGTGCCTCAGTGGCAGTTACTAGTGCACCCATTATGGAGTACCAGTAAGAAGGACACCCATTACAGAGGAAGGCTAGTTACTTGGGAAATAATTTTGGAGGAGGTTAGACTTACTCGGTGCTTGGTCCCCAAGTGATTGGCTGTCCTCTAATGGATGCATCTGTGATGGGCTCAATTCTGTGATTGGTGTCCCCATGACTCTTCCTCCTCTGTGATGGTTGCACAAGTGACAAGACCTTTTTAACATTCATTCTCTGGTGATTAAGCCTCCTCTATAATAGGTTCCCCACTGACTGTTGATTTTCCATTATGTATGCTCCAGTGACTGTGCCTGTTCAGTGATTTGTACCCCATTAATTAGCCATCCTTTGTAAAAGTTTTCCCTCTGTGTAGGATGATCCTCCTATATCATTCGTACCCCAGTGACTGGACCTCCTATACTGTGGATGGCACAGTGACAAGTCCTTCTTTGTGTTGGGTGTACAAGTGACTAGCCCTTCTCTGTGAGTGGTGTCACTTTGAATGGCTCGCCTCTGTGTTGGGTGCCCCAGTGACTGGGCCCCCAGTAATGGATGGCACAGTGACAAGTCCTTCTTTTTGTTGAGTGTGCAAGTGACTAATGCTTCTCTGTGAGTTGTATCACGTTGAATGACTTGCCACTATGATGGGTGCCCCAGTGACTGGCCCTCCTCTGATGAGTGCCCCAGTGACTGTTCCTCTTTTGTGACGGCTATCCCAGTAACTGTATCTCCTTTGTTCTGGGTACCCCAGTGACTGGCCCTCATCTATGAAGTGTGCCCTATTGATTGACACTCCTTGGTGACCTGTGCCCCTGTACTGGTCATCCTCCAAAATGTGTCCAATAATTTCTTGCCTTCGTCTCTTATTGGTGCTCCAGTGTCTATCTGTCCTCTGTGATGGGTGTCCCAGTGACTGGCTCCCCTGTAATATGGTTGCCACAGAGACTGAGTCTTCTCCATAATAGCTGCCCCAGTGACTGATCCTCCTCCAGTATGGGTGCCCCAGTGAGTATCCTCCTATATGATTTGTGCTAGAGTGACTCGTGTTCCTCTATAATAGTTATCCCAGTGACTATTCTTCCTCTGTGATGGGTGTTCCACTAACTGTACCTGCTCAATATTGGTTTCCCCAATGAATAGACCTCCTTTGTGATGAGTTCACAAGACTGACCCTCGGATGATGAGTGTCCCAATGAATGGCCCTCCTCTGTGATGGGTGCCACAGAGACAAGCTCTCTTTTGATATGGTTGTCCCAGTTACCAGCCCTTCACTCTGATGGGTGTCACAGTGACTTGGCCTCCTCCATAATAAAGTTCCTCCATAGTGGCCCCTCCTCTGTGACTGGTGCCCAGTGGCAGACCAACCCTGAAATAGGATATGCTATTGACTTGTCTTTTTATGTCATCAGTGTTCCAGTAACTGGGGCACATCAATAATTTGTGTGTCAGAGACTTAAACCTCTTGTGTATTGACTGCTCCAATTACTGGCTCTCATCTTTGATGAGTGTCCCTGTGTTTGGCTCTATTCTGTGATATATGCCCCAGGGAATGGGATCCCCAGTGATTGGCCCTCATATTTAATGGGTGCCTCAGTGATTGACTTTCTACTGTGATGGATGCCTTAGTGACTGGGCCTCCTCTGTGATTGGGACCCCAGTTATGGTCTCTCTTCTGTTATGAGTGACTGTCCCTTCTCTGTCCTTGGTGCCTCAATGGCTGGTCCTCTTCTGTGATCAGTGGTAGAGTTACCTGTTCTCTTCTGAGTGTCCCAGTGACTGGCAAACCATTCTTATCATTGACCCTATGGCTGGCCTCCTCTGTGATGGGAGTTCCAGTAACAGGGTCTCCTTCATAATTGGTTTCCCAGTGTTAGCACTCCTATGTGATGGATCCTTCTTTGAATGGTTCCTCTTTGTGAGGTGTGTCCCAGTGACTGACTCTACTCTGTGATATATTCTCCAATGACTGAGCCTGCTCTTTAATGAAAGTCCCAGTGATTGGTTATCCTCTTTCATGGGTGCCCTAGTGACTACCTTTACTCTGTGACTGTAGCTGCTGCAGTGACTAGGTCTCTTACATAATAGGTGCCTCCATGACTAGCCCTCCTCCATTGTCAATGATCCGATGACTGGGACTTCTCAGTGATTGTTGTCCCAGTGACTGGCTTCCATTATGAATACCTCATTGACTGGGCCTCATCTATGATTGGTACCTCAGTGACCGACCCTACTATATAATGGTATCCCAGGTGACAAGCCCTCCTCTGTGATGGAAGTCTCAGTGACTGGACCTCCTCTGTTTTGGGTGCTGCAGTGAATGGGCCTTTTCTTTTATTGATGCCCCCAATGACTGGACATTCTCTGTGATTGGTAATTCAGTGACTAGTCTTCTTCTGTCATTCTGCCTCACTGAATGGATCTCCTGTGTAATGGGTGCTACAGTAACCTGCCCTATTCATTAATGAGTGTCCTCACCATGGATTACACCTCTGTGATAGTTGTCACAGTGTCTGAGCTTCTTTCTTAATAAGTGCTCAAGTGACTGGAACGGCACTGTTCTATTATAGGTTCCCCAATGACTGGTCCTCACCTGTGATTGGCACCACAGTGACAATCCCTGTGCAGTGATCTTTGCCTCCAAGAGAGGGCTTCCTCCATAGTGGGTGTTCCTGTGACTTACCCTCCTCTTTCATTATTGACCAAGTGACTGGGCATACTTTGTGAATGATGCACCAATAAATTGCCCTCCTGCATTATGTCTGTCCCAGTGAATAACTTTTCCATGTGAAGATTGTCCCAGTGTAAGGCCCTCCACAATAATGGGATCCCCAGTGACAGGGCTTTCTCTATTATGGATGCTACAGTGACTATCCCTCCTCTGTGATGGGTGTCCCAATGACTAGCCCTCCTCTGTAATGTGTACCGCTGTGATAGGCTTGCCTCTGTTTTGCATGCCACAATATGTGGCTCTCCTCTGTTATGG
>NW_007247582.1:0-690 GCF_000164805.1 Carlito syrichta
AATAGACAAAAACTTCACATTAACCAACATAAATATGTTCCAATAGTTAAAGAAAACCATGATGAAAGAAGTAACATATTATGAAAATATTACATCAAATATAGAATACCAACAAAAAGATGAAAATTATAAGAGCCAAATGAAAACTGTGAAGTTGAAAGTACAATCACTGAGCTGAACAATTTACAAGAGACATTTACCAGTAGATTTGAATTAGCAGAAGAAAAAAATAGTAAAGTTGAAGTTAGATTGCTAAAGATTATGCAATTTAAATAACAAAGACACAAATATAATAAAGGAAAATAGAGCCTAAGAGACATGCAGAACACTACTAACCTCACCAAAATAGGTGTAATAGAAATCTCAGAAGAAGAAAACCAAGATAAAGTAGAAGAAAAAAATGTCTTAGGAAATGATGGCAGAATACTTCCGAACTTATCAAGAAACACAAAACTTTATCTAAGAATCTCAACAAATTTCTGGTAGGGTGAATGCAAAGAGATGCACAAATACACACAACATAATACACACACAAAAAGCAAAGACAAAGAAAAAATTTTAAGGCATAAAAAGAAAAGATGACTCATTCCCCTTCTGGGAATATACACAGAGGAACTCAAATCAATCTTTGAAAAAGATACCTGCACATGCATGTTTATTGCAGTATTATTCACAATAGCAAAAACATGG
>NW_007247582.1:1654-2904 GCF_000164805.1 Carlito syrichta
ATATGTGTAGTATTGAAAATGTTCTGTCCTTCAGAACGTAATAACATCAATATTTTTGTTGTGACAGCATACCAGTTTTGCAAGATATTACCATTGAGTTACATTAGGTAAAGAATACATGATATCTTTTAGTCTTATTTCTTATAATTACATGTGAATATATAATTATCTCAAAATAAAGTTGAAATCAATGCAACCTGAATTTTGTTTTTGTTTTTACCACATACTAATGTGTGATTCTGTGATTATCATTTACCCTGTCTAGGCATCATTTTTACCATTTTAAATGAGAGTATCATAATTTTCTACATATGAAACTGCTAACTGAGAATACCTATTTTCTCAGTGATTTTAGTAATAGAACCCTCTGGAATTACAGCAGAGTACACAGATGACCAGTTAGTTACTACATTTATTAGCCTCTTTTGTGAGCAATTGTGACTAAATTACTAAGTTCCTACCAGTAATATGTAAATGGAAATGATAGGCAAAACTTCTATAGCTCACTCTTAAAAACAGTTATTCTCAGCCGGGCTCGGTAGCTCAGACTGTAATCCCATGCTTTAGGAGGCTGAGGTGAGTGGATTGCCTGAGCCCGCGGGTTCAAGACCCACCTGGGCAACTTGGTGAGACCTCATCTCTACAATAAATCAAAAAATTAGCCAGGCATGGTAGCGTGTGCTTGTAGTTCCAGCTACTTGGAAGGCTGAGGCAGAAGGATCGCCAGAGCCCAGCAGGTAGAGGCTGTAGTGGCCGGGAGTGGCCACTGCACTCCAGTCTGGATGACAGAGTGAGACTCCAACTCAAAAAAAAAAAAAAAAAAGTAGTTATTCTCTTTCTGCTTTCCTGGTGACTGGGATATGGATAACTAGAACAGTGCCTATGGTCTATCAATAGAAGCTTTATGAAAGGATAAAACCCCTTGGCTTGTACCACCCTGTGAAACCAAGCTGCCCGATAAGCCATGCCAACTGTGGACTGTTCACTACTACATGGTTACATGAGAGACAAAATAATTCTGTGTATTTACATCACTGTATTTTTGAGGTTTTGGTAGTTTAGATCATAGCTACATTGTATTGCTAAGAAAATTAAATAAGATGTTTTTAAAGCTTTTAGCAAAACGTCTGGTATATAGTATATAGTAATATAGTAATTATGTATTTTTTTACCCATGGGGAAAAACAAACTAAAACAGCTCTCTTTATTTCACTACTTTCTCTTGTTTCCTTACCACCCTCACCTTCTTG
>NW_007247582.1:3576-8069 GCF_000164805.1 Carlito syrichta
AGAAGCAAGGAAGCAGCCTGTGCATGAATGTCAATCAGGAAAACCAACCTTGTGATAGAAAGCAAACCCCAACATTGTCAAAAACAGACACATATCTGAGCCGGGATCATGAATCCGTAATTACTCCTCTGCCCATTCTTACTTCAGTTGTCCTAAGGTCTTCCCTTTGCACCTCCCAATCTGGTTTTATTTGCAATGGGATGTCAGAAAGGGGCGAGCAGGAAAAGGCACTACTCTCATGGAGCTTGTAGACTTATATAAGGGAGATGAAGCATTTCCCCTGCACGCATAAGCACACAAAAGTGATAAGATGCAGAATAGGACAGAGTTTGACAAATACACACATTTTCAAACAATTTAGTAGTATAAAGAGCCAATCAGAATTTATTAGTTCATAACCTTCTTACTTTGTTTTCTTTCCTCAATACAATTTTAGTCTTGAATTATCATTATCTCCATCTGCTTATTTGGCACCTATGAAAATAGGGTTTGCAGAAGCACTAGATAGATGGCACTCAGGCAATGAACACGAGGACCGTACTTCTTCAGTGTGGGCTTGTGTCCTCCTAGGTCCTGCTCTTTCAATGTATCAAATATGTCCTAGAACAAATAGTCCCTAAGGTGATTTGGACACAGTCTTGTTGGGGAGTTGTAGGTCACCAAGACAATATGTCCTAAGGGGTTATGTCCCTGATGAGCATGTGATAAGGGCTGGTTACCGATGCCTCTGTTTGCTTCAGGGCCTGATCTGCCAAACCTCCACCCTGGCATGCCACAGATGACTCAGAAATCAGCATGGAGTATCAGCTTTATTGAAGAGTGCCTAGGGCAGACTGCACCTGCCCAGAAGCAACAGGTAACTAGCCTACTGACAAATATACAAAGACAGGATGATGTGAGTGAGAGTGAGGACAGGCAAGTGAAGAGCTAGGTGAGCCTCTGAGAGAAACTGTGTCCTTGTTCAGGTAACACACACTCAGATCCATTCCCTGCCATTTTCAGAGCCCTTACAGTCCTGAAAAGCACTTGAATTTCCTCAGATGCACAATGGGCTTAAAATTTGAAAAAAGCGTAATCATCCAACTATCTCACAGTGAGTACTCTGTGCTATTGTAATCTTATATTCATATGTTTATAATTCTGGATATAGTACCTAAAAAAATTATATGAAATGTTCATAAGTGTAAGGAATGCTTTTAAGTGACAATGTGGTAAGATGCTGGAGATCTGTAAAGATGTTAGTGCAGGAAGTTGTGTATGGCAAGGAGAAGCCCAGAAAGCAATGATAAGAGAGGCAGGGCCAATATTGATGTGTTTGAGGAGTAGCAATTCCCTTCCTTTATGGCCAGAATCAAAGACATACCTATCATATTAACTCCATACCTATACAACTCAAAATCAAATGAAAAAAAGGGAAAAAAATGATTGAATTTAATTGCCATACACAAAGAAGCCAACAACAAATAAGCTTTATGCTTATGTGATTAAGTCCACCTGGCTATCTCCACAGATATCTACTTATTTCCATGGGCAATAAATAGGATAGAGGTTAAGTTTGCTGCCACACCTCCATAGCTTTATCCCACCTCCACAATTTTTTGCAGGTATGATCTGGAGAAAAAACATCACTCATCTTTCTGTGTAATTTATAAATAGAAATAAAGGCACTTAAATTCATATGAAAAGGATTCGATGCCTTACACAGAGTAATCCATTTTATTACTATAGCTGTGAATGTTTACTTTTCAGGCTAAACTGTCCGGGGCTGCCTGATGGTTGAATGCTGCCCTGATATAAAAATCTTGTAGTGTTAATAGAGGAAAAAGTCTTCCAAACTGAAGAGGGAGGAAAGACATAGCCTAGAAGTTAGAACAAACAGGGAGAAAAAAGAACAAATAAAACAAAAGCTCAGTGGCTCAGCCTGTAATCCCATGCCTTTGGGAGGCTGAAGTTAGTGGATTGCCTGAGCCCTCGCGTTTGAGACCCGCCTGGGCAGCGAGACCTCATCTCTGCAATAAATCAAAAAATCAGCCGGGCGTGGTAGCACATGCCTGTAATTCCAGCTACTTGGAAGGCTGAGGCAGAAGGATCGCTGGAGCCCAGCAGGTAGAGGCTGCGGTGGCTGGGAGCAGCCACTGCACTTCAGTCTGGGCAACAGAGTGAGACTCCAACTCAAAAAAACCAAAAAATAAACAAAAAGCTCAGTGCTTGCTATACTCAGAGCTGTAGGAGGGATCTGTGTACTGTGACTCAGAACTAGTTTATCTAGGAGGCACTCTCTACAAAGTAGGGGGAGCAGGACAGATTTGGAGAAAGATAAAGAAAAACAAAAGAAATAATCTGGCAGATATTAGAGGCCAAAGTTGACATGGCTGGAGAAGAAAGTCCGTGGCAACAGCAGACCAGTCTGAATAACAAACAGGATAGTGTTTTTAGCAACCGAGCTAAAAAATCATGAAGATGATAAAATGTGCTTGAGGAGTGGGCAGGAGCTAGCATAAGCATCTCTTGACACAAGGGGTCCACCTTGCAAGCTTGCCTTTGAATCAGTGGACAATTTCAGCCATGGTGGGCTGCAGAGCAAGACTGGCTTCGGACAAACCAGTGAGCAGACAGTGAGCTGAGCTTCTGAGGCTGCTTCCTACCCACTGTCCCCTTTTCCAACAGCTTCTCTCCCTTTTCTCTCAAGACTGAGACTGACCTGGCTAAGAGAAATTCAGCCAAATTTCGTGTAGTGCTATAACTGGAAACCAATCCTAGTTGCTTTAATTTAGTTTTCTATATTTTCTAAATATGTATCTGAATGAAAAAAAATATTTAGGATTATATGAATCAAGACTGAAATTCATTCCACTATTACGTATTGGTTACCTACTGTGTTCTAGGTACTTCTCTGTTCACTGAGAACAGAGGGGTGAAATCAAGTCCCTCTCCAGACTTTCTGTTATGCTCAGTCTGCCTCAGTAGAGTGAATTCCTTTACCTTGGCTCTTGGGAGTTTTTTAGCCACCAATTCAAGGTTCCCCCATTCTTTGTTATTACCTATCTCTCTGGATATGTTGGGCTTCTTACCTACAACTTCTCCAACCTTCCCACCCATACCTCCTCTCCAAACTTTCTTAGAAAATTATCTGACACATTAAATCAGTTTCTAAACTGGAGTTTATGGGTACTTGGAGGTACAAAATATGTTCTAAGGCAAGAAATGAATAGTTCTAAAAGAATGATTCCCTGATCTTCAACTCTCCAGGAACTCTTCTTAAAATTGATCTGCTTAGCCGGGCATGGTGGGCTCACACCTGTAACCCCAGCACTTTAGGAGGCAGAGGCAATAGGAATACTAGAGCCCACGGGTTGGAGACCAGCCTGGGCAACTTGGCAAGCCTCATCTCTATAATAAATCCAAAATTTAGCTGGGCATAGTTGTGCATGCCTGTAGTTCCACCTACTTGAAGGCTGAACTGGAAGGATCACCTGAGCCCAGCAGGTCCAGGCAGCGATGACTGTGAGCATGCCACTGCACTCCAGCCTTGGTAACAGAGACTCCAACTCAAAAAAAAAAAAAAAAAAAAAATTGATCTGCTTGAGAAAGTGTTTTATTCCTTTCTCACTCCTCTTTTCAAAACTCTCTCTTTACAAGGAAAGACATGGCTGAATCTTGCTGAGCGAAAGTACCCCAGAGTATAAGTTAGTGCTGATGCCAATGTCAGAACACAGAAAGAGAATGACTAATAATTGGGTAACAAATCCTCTTGTAAGTCAGTGGTTCTCAATCTGTTTCTTTTGACACAAATGACATAGGAGCTAATTAAGTTGTTAGTTAATAGATCAAAAAAATAATTTTGATAATAGATTGTATATTTTCTGGAACACAACTGATAAGAAATTCAAATAATTTGGTGCTATTACTATAACAAAACAACTTTAATTCATGGAGCTATGGTATATCAATGTCATTTTTATATGAACCAGTTTTCTCAGTGTTTATATTTCCAAAATAAAAAATAATAATGGAATTGATGCTGAAATTTTTCTATTGTGGTCATTCATTTTCATGCAAACACACATGCATTTTTTAAAAAGTGAATTTACATGAGTACAAGACTTTTTTCATAAATTTTTAAAAATTGGTACAATATATATTTTCAAATTTGTCATATATTTATATTGCCTTGGTTAAATGCATGCTAATTATGTAATATATAGAAGAAATATTCTATAAATTACTTATCTCAAAAGTACAGGAAACAAAATAACATGTAGATAAATCTAGAAAAATGAATAAAATATTGGTAATTAAATATTGCAATACAGTGAATTGTGAGTTTAGTGAGATAAATGATGCAAAATTTGTATTTTTTAAAGATATATTCATTTATGTAATTTTTGTTGTTGTTTTGTTTTGTTTTTGTTTTTGTTTTTGAGTTGGAGTCTCACTCTGTCGCCCAGACTGGAATGCAGTGGCCGCTCCCGGCTACCACAGCCTCGACGTGC
>NW_007247582.1:8100-11004 GCF_000164805.1 Carlito syrichta
CTGTAACTACAGGTGCGTGCTACCACGCCCGGCTCATTTTTTGATTTACTGTAGAGATGAGGTCTCACCAAGTTGCCCAGGCGGGTCTCCAACCAGCGGACTCAGGCAATCCATTCACCTCAGCCTCCCAAAGGCGCGGAATTACAGGCTGAGCCACCAAGCTCAGCTTATGTAATTTTTAAAACAAATATTAGTGGATATTGTTATAATGACACTAATATTTAAAGTTCATTGAATATATCAAAAAGTGACATTAATAGTTTCATTTAAAAGGTTAGCTGGGCTTGGTGGCTCAGCCTATAATCCCAGCACTTTGGGAGGCTGAGGTGAGTGGATTGCCTGAGCCTGCAGGTTCGAGACCCACCTGGGCAACTTGGCCAGACCGCATCTCTACAATAAATCAAAAAAATTTAGCCGGGTGTGATAGTACATACCTGTGGCTCCAGGTACTTGGAAGACTGAGGCGGAAGGATTGCCGGAGCCTAGCAGGTCGAGGCTGCGGTGGCCGGAAGCATGCCACTGCAATCCAGTGTGGGCGACAGAGTGAGACTTCAACTCAAAATAAATAAATACATAAATAAATAAACAAACAAATAAATAAAAATAAAAGGTCAGCATGCACAGTGCTGTTAAAATTAGAGTCCCTGCAGCTATTTAAATATCTGATCACAAATCAACATCAAGTTAAAACTGCAAACTGACATATCATGCTTTAGCTTCTTTTTTTTTTTTAAATATAGAACGCTTCATTAATTTGCATGTTCTTTCTTAAAGAAAAATAAGTAAGAAAAAAAGTGCTTAAGTTCCACCACAAATAAAAATGCTTGATGTTATCTAAGATGTAACCCACTTTCAAGTCAGAAGTGTAGTTTTCCCTGAGGGCTCTAAAGATGCCAGGTCACTGGCAATATTGACAGGAAACTGGAAAGATATGGCAGAATGGTTGGAAAAACAACTGCCTCTTCCATTTTCCTGCCTCGCCAGTTGTCAGTTTCCTATGGCTGCTGTAAGAAATTACCACAAATTAAAATGACAGAGATTAATACTCTCAGAATTCTGAAGGCTAAAAGACTGAAATGAGAATCACTTGCTTGAATTCAAGGTATAAGTAGGACCGTATTTCCTCTGGAAACTCTAAAGGAGAATTATATCTTTTCCTCTAAGCTTCTGGTGGCTGCGGCAGTCTTTATCTTGCAGCCACATCATCCCCAGTCGTTAAGGCCAGCATCTTCAACTCTCCCTCTGCTCATTTTCACATTGCCATCTCCCATGTGTATTTGTTTCAAATTTTCCTCCACTTGTCTTATAAGGATCTTTGTGATTGCATTTAAGGCCCACGTGGATAATCCAGGATAATCTCACCAACTCAAAAATCTTAATTTAATCACATTTGCAAAGTCTTTGCTATTTGATAAAACATTTGCAGGTTTCCGGGGATTAGGTATTTCACTTTGGGGGGGGCAAGTTTTCAACCTAACACACCAGCTCTGGAAATGAAACTGTTCGACTCTAGCAGAGAATGTACTCAAAAATACTTGTAAAGGGAGTGAAAAATCACCACTTTCTAAAGTAGAGCTTCCTTTTTGTCTCCATACTAAATTGTTTCTCCATTTGGAAATGAACTCTTTTCAAATCAACCTTCATCCTGGCATGCTGCTTTACATGACAGCACAAGCAGTCTCTTTGAGTTGGTCTTTCCTCTTAGTCCAATTTTTCTTGATAGATAAGTCCACTGCCTCCAGTTTGCTGGCACTTCTTTCATTCATTCATTCATTCAACAAATATTAAGTAAGGAATCTAGGCTTAGAAGTCTGTAGGTATTCCTAAGGAATGTGAGGGAAGAGTATGTCCTGGTTAAGAAAATAAGAATCAAAACCCAAGGTAATTTGAAATCTCCCAGTAAGTATTCATCAAATACCCATTATAGTTAAGGTTACTAAGTTATTGAATACTCACTCTGAAAAAATTTTCTTTGAGGTGGGAGACGAAACAGTAAAGGAAAAAATAATATAATAATTGATACTATCACACTACACATCTTCAGAAGTTATCATCTGTAAAGGTGTTTTAATGGCTTGGTCCGCCTGTCTTTCAACCTCCTATTTTTCCTGTGATTTTTTTCAGGCACTCAAGTGGGCAGAAACCATGAGAAATTTGAGTCGGGGCCACATAGAAGAGTTTGTCTTGGTGGGCTTCCCTGCTTCTCCACCTCTCCAGCTGCTTCTCTTTATCTTCTTTTTTGCAATTTATATTCTGACATTGTTGGAGAATGTACTCATCATTTTCACAATCTGGCTCACTCCAAGCCTTCATCACCCCATGTATTTTTTCCTTGGTCATCTCTCCTTCCTTGAGCTATGGTACATCAATGTCACCATTCCCCAGCTCTTGGGAGCCTTTCTTACCCAGGAAGGTAGAATCTCTTATATAGGATGCATGACCCAACTCTACTTCTTTATTGCATTAGCCTGCACTGAATGTGTCCTGTTGGCAGTTATGGCCTATGACCGCTACCTGGCCATCTGTGAACCCCTACGTTACCCTAGTCTTATGCCTCCCAGCCTGGCTACTCGCCTTGCTGCTGCCTCTTGGGGCAGTGGTTTCTTTAGCTCCATGATGAAGCTTCTTTTCATTTCCCGACTCTCCTTCTGTGGGCCCAACATCCTCAATCACTTTTTTTGTGATATCTCCCCACTACTCAACCTCACCTGCTCTGACAAGGAGCAAGCAGAGCTAGTAGACTTCCTCCTGGCCCTGGTGATGATTCTACTTCCTCTCTTGGCTGTGGTTTCATCCTATGCTGCCATCAGTGCAGCCATCTTGAGGATTCCTACTGCCCAGGGACGCCACAAAGCCTTCTCCACTTGTGCCTCTCACCTGGTAGTAGTTGTTATCTACTACTCC
>NW_007247583.1:0-7909 GCF_000164805.1 Carlito syrichta
CCTAGCTAGCTGCCTAGCTAGACAGTTGACTTAGCTAGCTGACTTAATGAACTATCTTCCTAGCTAGCCAGCTGGCTGGCCAGCTGAGTTCACTAGCTGATTTAAACAGCTAGCCAGCTGACTGACCAGCTGACTTAACTAGCTATCTACCTAGCTAGCCAGCTGGGAAGCCAACTGAATTAATTAGATGACATAACGGCTAGCCTGCTTCATAGCCAACTGATTAACTAGCTTGCTACCTACTAGCCAGCTGGCTGGCCAGCTGACTTAACTAGTTGACTTTACCAGCTAGTCAGCTGGCTAGCCAGCTGACTCAGCTAAATGACTTATCTAGTGAGCCAACTGGTAAGCCAGCTGAGTTAACTAGCTCTCTACCTAGCTAACTAGCTGGCTAGCCAGCTGACTTAACTAGCTGACTTATTTAGCTAGCCAACTGGCTAACCATCTGACTTAAATAGCTTGCTACCTAGTTAGCCAGCTGGCTAGCCACCTGACTTAACTAACTGACTTAAGTACCTGGCCTGCTTGATAGTCAGCTGAATTAAGTAGCTTGCTATATTGCTAGCCAACTTGCTACCCAGCTGTCCTAAGTACCTTTTTAAATAGATTGTAAGCTGGCTAGACAATTAACTTAACGAGTTGACTTAACTAGCTAGTCTGCAGGTTAGCCAACAGACTAAACTAGCTGATTTAACTAGCTGACTAGTTGGCTAGCCATCTGACTTTATTGCCTAGCTACCTAACTAGCCAGCAGCCTAGCCATCTTACTTAACTATCTGACTTAATGAAGTAGCTAGCTGGCTAGCCAGCAGTCTTAACTAGCTAGCTACCTAGTTAGATAGCTGATAGCCAGTTGACTTACTAACTGAGTTAAATAGCTGACTTGCTTGTGGTCACTGAATTAACTACCTTGCTATAAGCTAGCCAGCTGGCTAGCCCAAATCATTTAACTAGCTAGCTACCTACCTAGAAAGTAAGGCTAGCCAGCTGATTTAAGTAGGTGAATAGAACAGCTAGCCTGCTGGGCAGCAAGGTGACTTATCTAGATAGCTACCTACCTAGCCAGCTGGCTAGACAGCTGACTAAACTAGCTGACTTAACCAGCTAGCCAGGTGGCTAGCCAGCTGACTTTACTAGCTGACATCACTAGGTAGCCAGGAAACTATCTAGCTGACTTAAATAGCTAGCTACCTACCTTGCCAATTGGCGAACCAACTCTCTTAACTAGATGAATTAATCAGCTAGCCAGTTGGCTAGCCAAATGACTTAACTAGCTTGCTGCCTATCTAGCTAGCTGGCTAGCCAGTTGACTTAACTAGCTGACTTAACTAGCTAGCTACCTAGCTAGCCAGATGACATAAATTGTTAGCTAACTAACTAGTTACCTAACTAGCCAGCTGACTTAAATAATTAGCTCTCCAGCAAGCTACCTAGCTAACATGCTGACTTAAATAGTTAACTGTCTATATAGCTAGCTGACTTAACCAGCCAGGCAACTAGTTAGCTTACTCGTTATCCAACGTGCCAGCTAGCTGACTTAATCATCTGACTTAACTCGTTAGATAACGAGCTAGCTAGCTGACTCAACCAGTTGATTTAACACGTTAGCTCACTAGCTAGCCAGCTGACTCATCCATCTGACTTGCCTCGTTAGCTAACAACCTAACTAGCCTACTCAACCAGCTGACTCAACCCGTTTGCTATCTAGCGAGCTAGCTGACTAAACCAGCTTACCTAACACATTAGTTAACTACCTAATACCTGACTCAACCTGCTGTCTTAACCTGTTAGCTAACTAGATAGCTAGCTTTATTAACCAGCTGACTTAATTAGTAAGCTGACTTAACTAGCTGACTTAGCTAGCTGATTAACTACTGAGCTAGCTGACTTAACTGACTGACTTAACTAATTAGCTAGCTGACTTAACTACCTGAAATATACAGTTAGCTAACTATTTAACTAGCTTAATATCTAGCTGACTTAACTAATTAGTTAACTAGTTAGGTAGAAGATTTAAGTGGCTGACTTAAATAGTTAGCTAATAAGTGATCTAACTGACTTAGCTAGCTGACTTTGCTAGCTAGCTAGTTATCTAGCTAACTTAGGTAGCTGACTTATCTAGTCGGCTAACAAGACCACTAACTGACTTAATGAGTTGGTTAACGAGTTAGAGAACTGTTTTAACTAGTTGGTAAACGAGTTAACTAGCTGACTTAACTAGTTGTTTAATGAGTTAGTTAGGTGATTTAACATGTTGGCTGATGAGTCAGCGAATAGTTGGCAGGTCTAACACATTGGCTGACTACTTGGCCAACTTATTAGCTGGCTTAACAAGTTGGCCAACTAGTCGGCCGACTAGTTAGCAGGACTAACTCTTTCATTGAATAATTGACCCACTAGTTAGCTCATTTTAATTGTTGGCTGGCTAGTTTGCTGACCTAATTAATAGGATGACTTGTTTGTTGACTAGTTAGCTGACCTAACTAGTCGGATGACTAATTGGCTAACCTAACTTGTCAGTTGAGAAGTTGTCGACTAGTCGGGCGATTGGTTAGCTGACTTAAATAGTTGGACTTCTAGTCGGATGACCTCTTAGCTGACTTAACTACTAGTTTGACAAGTGAGATGACAGGTGATTTGACTTAACATGTCAGCCAGCAAATGAGCCGACTTGTCAACTGAGCTAACTAGTCTTCTGGCGAGTGAGGTGACTGGTCAATTGACTAGTCGGGTGGCAGGTGATCCAACTGGTCAGAAGACTTAACTAGTTGGATGGCGAGTGAGCCAATGGGAGAGCTGTCTTATCTAGTCAGTCGGAGTGTGAGCTGACTGGTCAGCTGACTTTACTAGTTGGTCAGTGAGTAAGTCGACTGTTCAGCTAGCTTAACTAGTCTGCCGGCGATTGAAGTGACTTGTCAGCTGACTTTAGTCGTCTAATTAGAAGACTTAACTAGTCGGCTGGCGAGTCAGCCAACTGGTGAGCTGAGTTGACTAGTCAGACGGCAAGTGAGATGATGGGTGAGCTGCCTTAACTTGTGGGTCGGCGAGTGAACCAATGGGTCAGATGACTTAACTAGTTGGTTGGTGAGCAAGCCGATTAGTTAGCTGACCTAATGGAAAGTGACCAAGCCCACTAGTTAGCTGACCTAATGGAAAGTGAGCGAGCCCACTAGTTAGCTCACCAGCTAGCTGAGTTGGTAGGCAACTAGTTAGCTAAATAACTAGCTGATTCGCTAGCTGACTTAAGTAGCTGGTTGACTAGCGAGCTGGCTATCTAGCTGCTATAACTAGCAACCAAACAAGCTATCTAGCTGTCTAGCTAGCCGACTTAACTAGATAGCTACCTGGTTCACTAGACAGAAGTCAGCTGGCTTAACTAGCTAGATACCTGACTGGCTAGCTGTCTAGGCTGATGGCTAGCTAGCTAGTGGACTGGCCAGCTGGCCAGCCAGTCAGCTTAAATAAGCAGCCGGCTGGCTGGACAGTCAGATAGCCAGCTGACTTAACTAGCCAGCCACCCTGCTGCTCAGCTGACTAGAGAGCCATCTTAAGTAGCTGGCCACCTACATTACCAGCCTGCTAACCAGCTGGCTTACCTTGCCAGGCACCTGGCTAGCCAGCCGGCTAACCAGCTGACATAACTAGATGACTTAACTAGATAAGCATCTGGCTAGACAGCTGGCTTAACTAGCTAGCCACCTAGCTAGCGAGCCAGTTAGCCAGCTAACTTAACTCACTTAATTAAGGAGTTAGCCAGCTGGCTAGCCTGCTGAATTAATTAGCTAGCTACCTACTTAGCCAGGTGACTAGCCAGCTGACTTAACTAGCTGACTTAACCAGCAAGCCATCTGGACATCAGCTGATGTAACTAGCAATTTACCTAGCTAGTCAGTTGGCTAGCCACTTGAATTAACTAGCTGACTTAACCCACTTGCCAGCTGGCTAGACAGCTGACAACTAGGTGACATAACTAGTTATCCAGCTGGCTAGCCAGCAGTCTTAAATAGCTGTCATCAATAGCTAGCCACGTGGCTAGCCAGCTGACTTAACTACTTAGTACCTAAAAATTCCCTTGGCTTGACAGATGACTTAACTAACCAGCTGCTAGCTACCTAGGTACTTAACTATAGCCAGCTGGCTAGTGAGCTGACTTAACTAGCTAGATGTCCAGCTATGCAGTTGGCTAGCCAGCTGACTTAACGAGGTGGCATATCTAGCTAGCCAGCTGGTTAGCCAGCTGACTTAACTAGTTAATTAATGAGCTAGGCATCTGGCCAGCCAGGAGACTAATCTAACTGACTTAAGTAGTTATCCAGCTGACTAGCCAGCTGAGTTAACTAGTGCTCTACCTCTCTAGTCACTTGGATAGCCAGCCGATTAAACTAGCTGACTTAAGTAGCTAACCAGCAGGCTAGTCAGCTGGCTTAACTAGGTGAATTAACTAGCCAGGCATTTGGCTAGACATCTGACATAACTAGATAGCTACCTAGCTAGCAAGCTGGCTAGCCAACTGACTTAACTAGCTGGCCAGCTGGCTAGCTAGGTAACTTAATTGCATAGCTACTTAGCTAGTCAGCTAGCCAACCAGTTGACTTAAATAGTTAGCTAACTAGCTAGCTACCTAGCTAACAAGCTGACTTAAATAATTAGCTTCCTAGCTAGCTAGGTGACTTAAGCAACAAGATAACTAGTTATCTTACTCGTTATCTAACATGCTAGCTAGGTGACTTAATTATCTGACTTAACTTGTTAGCTAATCAGCTAGCTAGTTGACTCATTCAGCTGTCTTAACTCGTTAGCTAACTTGCTAGCTAGCATATTCAACAAGCTGACTCAAACTCTTTGCTAACGAGCTAGCTAGCCGACTCAACCAACTGACTTAACCCATTAGTTATCTAGCTAACTTCCTGACTCAACATGCTGACTTAAACTATTAGTTAACTACCTAGCTAGCTGTCTTAACCAGCTGACTAAATTAGAAACCTAACTTAACTAGCTGACATAGCTAGCTGACTTAATGAGTTAGCTGGCTTAATTAACTACCTGGGTTCCATAGTTAGCTAACTATTTTACTAGTTGAATAACTAGCTGACTTATCTAATTATCTAACTAGCTGGGTAGCAGACTTAAGTTTTTGACTTAAATAGTTAGCTAACTAGTGAGCTAGCTGACTTAGTTACCTAGCAGGCTAGCTTACTCACATAGCTAGCTGACTTCACTATTGGCTAATGAGATAACTAGCTGATTTAACGAGTTGATTAATGAGTTAGGTAACTGTTTTAACTAGTGGGCAAATGAGTTAACTAGCTGGATTAACTAGTTGATTAACGAGTTATCTAGGTGCCATAACATGTTGGCTGATGTGTCGGCCAAATATTTAACTGGTTTAACACATTAGGTGACTACTCGGCTAACATTTTAGCTGCCTTAACAAGTTGACTGACAAGTCGGCCAACTAGTTAGCCGACTCAATTAGTTGACTGACGAGTTGTGCCACTTGTTAGCTCAGTTAACTTATTGGCTGGCATGTTTGCTGACCTGACTAGTCCGCCAACATTTTGGCTGACTAGTTAGTGAGCCTAACTAGTCAGACGACTAGTTAGCTGAGCTAACTTGTCAGCTGACAATTTGGTCGACTAGTCAGTCGATTGGTTAGCTGATTTAGTATGCCGGCTAGTCGGCCTAACTGTTAGCTGACAACTAGTCAACTGGTGAGTGAGATGACAGGTGAGCTGACTTAATTAGTAGGATTGAAAGTGAGCCGACTGGTCAGTTGAATTAACTAGAGGGCTGTTGAGTGAGCCGACTGGTCAGTTGAATTAGCTAGTCAGCCAGCAAGTGAGCTGACTGGTCAGTTAATTTAGTCAGCAGGCGAGTGAGCCAACAGGACAGAAGGCTTAACTAGTCAGCTGGTGAGTAAGCCGACACGTAAGCCAAATTAACTAGTCAGCCAGCGAGTGAGCTGATGTGTGAGATGCCTTAACTAGTCAGCTGGCAAGTGATCCTAACTGAACTGAATTAACTACTCTGCTGGCGAGACTGCCGACTAGTTAGCTGACCTGTTGTCCTGCAAACAAGCCAAAAAGTTAGTTGACTGTTGACTGGCAAGTGAGACGACTAGTTTGCTGACCAGTTGGCAGGTGAGCCAGCCAATTAGTTAGCTGACTTGAAGGAATTTTTGAGCGAGCCCAATAGTTAGCTGAACAACTAGCTGAGTTGCCAACCAACTAGTCAGCTAAGCTACTAGCTGATTTACTAGCTGATTTAGCTAGCTTGCTGGCTATTCAGCTGACATAACTAGCTAGGAAACAAGCTATCTAGCTGTCTAGTGAGCTGACAACTAGCTTACTAGCTAGTTGACTGGCAAGTCGCCTAGCCAGTTGATTTAATTACCTAGTTACCTGGTTGGATAGATGGTTAGCCAGCTGGTTTAGCTAGCTAGTTACCTGGTTGGCTAGCTGCCTAGGCGGATGGCTAACTAGTTTCCGGACTGGCCAGCTCGCTACCTAGCTGGCTTAAATAGCCAGTCAATTGCCTGGACAGTTGAATGATCAGCTGGCTTAACTAGCCTGCCATCCTGCTGGTCAGTTGGCTATCCAGCTGGATTAACAACCTGGCCACCCACATGACCAGACTGCTAACCAGCTGGATTTACTTGCCAGCCAACTAGGTAGCCAGCTGGCTAACCAGTTGACTTATCTAGTTGACTTAACTAGATAGCCATCCACATAGGCAGCTGGCTTAACTAGCTAGCGACCTAGACAGCCAGCTGCTAGCCAACTCTCTTATTTGCTGACTTAATTAGCTTGCAATCTGGCTAGCCAACTGACTTAATTACCTAGTTACCTACATAGCCAGGTGACTAGCGAGCTTACTAAACTAGCTGACTTAACCAGCTAGCCAGCTGGTTAGCCAGCTGACTTAACTAGCAAGTTATTGAGCTAGCCAGTTTGCTATACACATGAGTTAACTATCTGACTTAACCAGCTTGCTAGCAGGATATCCAGCTGACTCAACTAGCTGACTTAACTAGTTAGACAGCTGGATAGCCAGCTGACTTAACTAGCTGACATCACTAGGTAGCTATTTAGCTAGCCAGGTGGCTAGTCAGATGACTTAACTAGTTAACTACCTATGTATCCCGCTGGCTTGCCAACTGACTTGACTACCTAGCTACTTAGATAACCAGCTGGCTAGGGAGCTGACTTAGCTAGGTTACGTAACTAGCTATCCAGCTGGCTATCCAGCTGACTTAACAAGATAGCTAGCCAGCTAATCATGTGGCTAGCCAGCTGAATTAACTAGCTGACTTAACTAGCCAGCCAGTTGACTTAAACAGTTGACTTTACAAACTAGCTACCTAGCTATCCAGCTGAATTTACTGGCTGAAATAATTAGCTATCTACCCAACTAGCTATCTGGCAAGCTGGCCGACTTAACTAGCTAGCTATTTGACATATCTAGCTGACTTAACTAGTTAGCTACCTAGCTCGCCAGATGACTTTACTAGCTGAAATAAGTTGGCAGCCAGCTCTCTAGCCACCTGATTGACTATCTTTTTAACTAGCTAGCGAGTTGGCTAGCCAGGTGAATTAACGAGGTGAATAAACTAGCTAGCCATCTAGCTAGCCAGCTGAGTTAACTAGCTAGCTATCCTGCTAGGCAGTTGACTAACCAGCTGACTAAACTAACTGAGTTAACGAACTAGCCATCTGACTTAACTAACCGACTTATCTAGCTGGCTACCTAGCTAGTAAGCTGACTTAACTAGCTGATTTATCTAGCTAGCTACCTAGCTAGCTATCATATAGCTAGGTGACTTAACTAGTTGACTTAACTAGCTAGCTAGCTGACATATATAGTAGACTGAACTAGGTAGCTACCTAGCTAGCCATCTGACTTAACTAGC
>NW_007247584.1:0-10208 GCF_000164805.1 Carlito syrichta
GGATTCCAGGGGATTGAAAAAGATGGAATTCTCCTCCAAATCATTTTACAAAGCCAACATCATATTGATACCCAAGCCAGGTAAAGATCCAACAAAGAAAGAGAACCACAGGCCAATATCTTTGTTGAAAAAAGATGCTAAAATTCTCAACAAGATCCTAGCAAACCAGATTCAACAACACATCTCAAAAATCATCCATCATGACCAAGTAGGCTTCACCCCTGGGATGCAAGGCTGGTTCAACATTTGTAAAACCATAAATGTAATTAAATACATTAATGAATGCCAAAACAAAAACCACATGATTATACCATTAGACGCAGAAAAAGCTTTGGATAAAATACAGCACTGCTTCTTAATAAAAACCCTCAAAATGGAAGGAGCACAAAGTAATAGCCTAACAAGCTACCTAAGGAAGCTGGGAAAGCAAGACCACCAAAACCCTAATTTCAGCAGAAGAATCCAGATCACCAAAATAAAAGCCCAAATCCAGGACATAGAAGACAAAAAGCTAATACAAAAAAATCAATGGAACAAAAAGCTGGTTCTTCGAAAGGATAAACAACATTGATGACCCCTAGCTAGGTTGACCAAGAAAAAGAAAGAAAAAGCCAGTATACTCCTAAACGGATAAATATTTGAACCATTTCCTCTGAAAACTGGAAAAGGACAAGGATGCCCACTCTCACCCCTCCTCTTCAACATAGTATTGGAAGTCCTGGCTCGAGCAATCAGAGAAGAGAAGGCAATTAGGGGTATCCAAATAGGAAAAGAGGAAGTCAAGTTATCTCTTTTTGCAGATGACATGATTGTGTACCTTGAAAACCCAAGAGAATCTGTCAAAAACCTCCTTACACCGATAAAGGACTTTGGCAAAGTATCAGAATATAAAATAAATGTACAAAAGACAATAGCATTTCTTTACACCAATAATAAACAAACAGTAAGCAAAATAAAAAGCACAATTCCACTCACAATAGCCACAAAAAAAATGAAATACCTTGGAATCTTCCTAACCAGAGATGTGAAAGACCTTTACAAGGAAAACTACAAAACACTGCTGAAATAAATCAAAGATGACACAAACAAGTGGAAAAATATCCCATGCTCATGGATTGGAAGAATCAACATTTTGAAGATTCCATCCTACCTAAGGCAATCTATAGATTTAATGCAATACCCATCAAATTACCAGCAGCATTCTTCTCAGACCTAGAAAAAACAACAAAGCAATTCATACAGAAACACAAATGGCCAAGAATAAGCAGAACAATCCTCAGCAAAAAAAAAAAAAAGCAGGCAGTATCACATTACCAGACTTCAAACTTTACTGTAAAGCCACAATAATCAAAACAGCTTGGTATTGGTACAAAAACAGGCATATAGATCAATGGAATTGAATTGAGATTCCAGAAGCTAAACCTCAATTTCTCAACCAATTCATCTTCGACAAAGCCTCCACCAACTACCACTGGAGAGAGCAGAATCTATTTAGTAAATGGTGCTGGGAAAACTGGCTGACCACATGCAGAAGACTCAAACAAGACCCCTATCTGTCCCCATACACAAAAATTAACTCTAAATGGATCAGAGACCTAAATGTAAAACCTCAACCCATAGGAACCTTAGAAAATGCAGGACACATCCTTATGGAAATTGGAACTGGCATCCAATTCCTGAACAAAACCCCAAATCCACAGGCCATAAGAGAGAAGATAGACAAGTGGGACCTCATTAAACTGACAAGCTTCTGCAAAGCCAAAGAAACCATCAAGAGAGCAGGGAGACAGCCTACAGCCTGGGCAAAAGTATTTGCCTACTCCAGGTCTGACAGCGGCTTAACATCTTGGATCTACAAGGAACTCAAACGTGCCGAGAGGAAAAAAAACAAACCCCATTATAAAGTGGGCAAAAGATATGAACAGATACTTCTCAAGGGAAGACATCCGAGCCGCCAACAGACACATGAAGAAATGTTCAACCTCACTAATCATCAAGGAAATGCAAATCAAAACCACACTGAGATACCACCTAACTCCTTTCAGAATCGCCATTACCAATAACTCAAAAAATAACAGTTGCTCAAGAGGATGTGGGGAAAAGGGAACACCCCTACACTGTTGGTGGGAGTGCAAAGTAGTGCAACCTCTGTGGAAGTAGTGTGGGATTCCTAAAAGCTCTAAATATCGACCTCCCTTATGACCCTGCAATTTCCCTACTGGGAATATACCCTGAAGAACTCAAATCACTCTATAAAAAAGATACCTGCACACAAATGTTTATCGCCACATTGTTCATAATAGCAAGAACCTGGAACCAACCATGCTGTCCATCAAAAGAGGACCAGATTTTTAAAAATGTGGTACATATACACAATGGAATACTACACAACCATAAAAAAATTAAATCATGAATTTTGCAGCAACCTGGATGGAGCTAGAGTGTATAATACTGAGTGATCTCTCAAAGAAACAAAGATCTGAGTATCACATGTTCTCACTCATATAGTGGACCTTGATCATCTACCATAATACTTTTTTTAAAAAAGGACTGACAATAGTGGGAAACTATGGGGGGGTAGGGAAGGGAAGGGAGGTGGGACTAAAGGTAGTCAATATCTGTCTGGGGATGGGGAGACACTCTTTATTAACAAGGGTGCCTGAACGATGTACATTTGTATACCTAGCCCTTAACTGTACCCCACAATTTTATAATAAAAAATGTTACTAAAAAAAGAAAAATAAAAGAAAAAAAGAAAATTGTAAAACTATTCTCTATTAAACATTTCTTCTTTTGCAATTAAGAATTGATCTGCCTTTGACTGCTCTGATATAATAAATTTGGCATTTATTATAAGTCCTGAAGATTTGTTCCATTATACAACTATAGAATTTATCATGAGTTAAAATTCTTGCATAGTCATTAATAAGATTATACATATTTATTAATCAAACATTCTTTTTTAATTACCACAATGTTTTAAGTGGACTAATTAAATTCAAATGTCTCCCTATAAACTCTCTCTATAATCCTTTAAGTGAAATGCTATTTGTTACTTCTGGAAGCCAGGTATATGTGATGTCTTCCTAAGTAGAAGGTAAATCAAGTTGCTGAGTCCTGAATGTCAACTCCAGAAGAAATGTTTTTTTATACTGGTATAAATCAAACAGGGGAAGTCTACTCTTACTCCAAGAGAATAGAAAATATTAAGTTCCAAACTTGGAGTTAGGTGCTGCAGACGCTTCTTGTACTTGTCAAGAAAATAAAAGATGGAAGATGTTCTTGTTTCTGAGAGAGAAGGGCAGCAATGACAAAGGAAGTAATAGAAAGATGGTAACAGAAGCGACGGCAGAAAAAGGAGCAGACCAAAGAATGTCTTATTAAAAGAAAGTGTTTTTAATAGAGGTAACTAATATAAAAATTGAGGTTTGTACTATTGCAATATAATCTCATCGTGTCCCCTACATAATGTTTAACAGAGTGCAGAAGAAGGATAGAAAAGTGGAACAAAAAGTAAACTTACAAAGAAATTCTCTAGCTGTTTGGAGCCTTAGGCACAAGATACCAGGTCTACATTATCTAGACCTTAATAGGCTAACAAATAGCAACTAACATTTAAATTATAAAGGAACAATCTAAATCTCTACAGTCAAGTGTTGTGAATATAATCAACTGTGTTTGATTTCAATCTAATTCATATGAGTAGAACCGACATCTGCTCCAGCTATCCAAGAAGAACTGATTTTACTTTCATGGGTGAAGAGACAGAACTCTATAGCAGCAGGACATGAGAGTGTGGGATAGATTTCTCGTGCCCATTCACATCTGATTCTTCTCTCCTGTGGGTGGAAGAGATTGCAATATCTTCTCCCTTAAACATAGTCTGAGTCATGTGGTAAGTGGTCAGTTCTGGCCAATAGACTGTGAGAGCACTTGTATGCATTAGTTAAGGATAGAAATATTTACTTGCTGAGTGAGATCCTTTAACTTTCTCTTTCCTTCTCACAACAACCTTTGAGACCACATGTTCCAGATGATGGAACTGCAGAATGGCAGGGACCTGTCATCCTGGATTGCTTAATTGTTGCAGATAAGACAGTTTCCTTGGAAACTCATCAAGGCCTAGGGTGGACCCTACAGAAAACTACAAAAAAAACTTTTCTTGTCTTATAGCAATAAAATTTTAGGCTGGCTTGTTATGACATATTTCAGCTCATTGTAACACAGAAGTTATACCAGAAGTTTGGAGTCTCTAAAATATAGAATATAAAATATATGGCCTTGCTTTACTAATAGGCTGGGGAAAATATTAGTTATAGTAATCTGTAAAGATGGCAATCTTTCCAATGGTTGCATTGACAAAGTATGATTTTGAAGCTAGATCATGAATCTTATAAAGTTGTAGTCGTAGGAAAAGACTTTGGCAAACTGAATGTTCGTCATCTGAGTTGATTACCTTTATCTGATTTTGACAGAGTATTACTAAAAATTTGGTACACTCAGATTTAAAAAAACCTGGCTAGTTTGCAGGTTGGAAAAAAAAAAACAAATAGAGAGATTCAAGAAATGTTGGAATTTGCAAAGTGGGGCGAATCTACTGTTCTTAGATCACAAATAGCAAAAAATAAAATTGAGAAAGTATTTTAAGTATCAAAGACAATTAAAATCAGCTTTCTAACATGGATAAAAATATGACTTTAATATCTATTATTAAAACTTTCAAAAAATTAAAAAGACTCAGAGTAAAAATAATAATATAGGTATAGCAAATAGTAATTATTTTTGTTGAATAGAATAATTCAGAGGAAATATACAATAAGGGTCAATATTTATTTTAAAATAATCCTATTAAGTTTTTGAGAGTGCTGAATGACTAAAGAGAGAATGAGACTGAACTAAAAGTGTGTAGACTTAAAACACATTTTTATCTCCCAAGGTTCTAAGAGTAGGAACAGTTTGAGAAAGTTGCTCAGCCCCAAAGAGTACATGTTTTCAATCTTCCAGTTGAAGATGTGGCCAGGAAATACAATAAAAAAAGAAAATCTCTCAGGGAGAAAAGATAATGGCCACAGAGAAAAATAGCCAAGGTAGAATGTTGCAAAGGATTTGTTATGGTTTTGAGTACACTCAACCTGTGGCACCTGACATTTTTTACACACTACTCCCCACCCTGGCCCCTGAGTTCCTGCAGAGTAAAACTATCTGGATAACTGGTAATGAACATTAGAGTCTTCAGAAAAGGTGGGACTCTCAGAAGGGCACCAAAGGGATTATGGAAATAGAGGGCACAGACGCAAAAGATAGAAAAAAAGAGAAAAGTTTTGACCAGTTGGGTGCCCCCCAAGACCTTAGATAAAGCAAAATTCAACAAAAACTGAAACAATAAAGAAGTTTGTTTTGAATTGAGTGCAATTCAAGAAAATGTTCTGGGACCCTAAATCCACTAGGACTCTGTATAGAATAGAATGTATGACTGGAATTAAAAAGCAATTGACTTTGGAGCACATTCTTCTAGATTTCTTATGATTTTCACTTGGATGTAGTAAGAGTTTTATATATATATTTGATTTTTTTGAGTTGCAGTCTGACTCTGTCACCCAGGCTGGAGTGCAGTGGCATGCTTCTGGCCACCGCAGTCTCGACCTGCTGGGCTCTGGCCATCCTTGTGCCTCAGCCTTCCAAGTAGCCAGAACTACAGGTGCGCACTCCCATGCTGGCTAATTTTGTTGATTTATTGTAGAGATGAGGTCTTGGCAAGTTGCCCATATGGGTCTTGAACCTGTGGGTTCAGACAATCCTCTTGCCTCAGCTTCCCAAAGTGTTGGGATTACAGGCTGAGCCATGGAGCCTGGCCCAAGAGTTTTAATATACATTACATAGTGGGTTTTCCAACTTAAGGTAACAAATACTTGCATAACAAAGAGGGAGGATAGAAGTAGAAAGGTATTCTGTGATGTGGTTTGAAAGCTGAAGGAGATGAGTTCAAATGAAAAATTAAACTGCTACCTTGAAATAATGAGAGTCATATATATATATTCTTTTTTTTGAGTTGGATTCTCACTCTGTCACCCAGACTGGAGTGCAGTGGCTGCTTCCGGCCACCGCAGCCTCGACCTGCTGGGCTCCAGTGATCCTTCTGCCTCAGCCTTCCAAGTAGCTGGAACTACAGGCATGCACTACCACACCCAGCTAATTTTTGATTTATTGTAGAGATGAGTTCTCTCCTGCCCAGGCGGGTCTCTAACCCACGGGCTCAGGCAATCCACTCACCTCAGCCTCCCAAAGGTGCGAGATTACAGGCTGAGCCACCGAACCCGGCTGAGAGTCATATTTTTAAGCTGATATGTGTATTTAATTTGTTTGAAATTACATGGTATTATTTAGATTTAAAATCTAAAATTTGGAGACGAGTACAATCTCATTAAACTAAAAAGTGTTTCCAATTAGTGGTCACTCATTTGAACACACACTTTTGGGAACTAAGTAGAAAATTTGATTAACTATGTAAATTTATAAAACTTATTAAACAAGTTCATGAAAATACCTTCCCAGTATTGTTGGGAAATATTTGGGAAAACACTGTGACCTAGAAAGTTTGGGAATAAATCTTCATATGAGATTTGATTGCAACCCACAAAGTAAGTTAGATCAAGAAGTAGCATTTTCAGGTTAGTTTTAGAAGTTAAGTTACTAAGGCTATGGAATGGTGGGAACAATGGCTGTTCAGACTTGTTTTTTCTCCTCATATTCTAGGGACAAACATAGAAACTATGATCTTATTCCAGATGTTCACAAGATGCCCATCTACTTTAACTAAATTCCTAATAAGTTTCTGTTCCTTCTACTGTGTCTTACTATGATTCATATTTCCTAGTTTTGGTATGCAAAAATATTCTCTTAAAAATAAGGAATAAAAATCACTTAAATAATGTCATTTAATTTACATAAATAAAAATTTGGCTCTTGCTGTTTATTTTGTAGCAGTCAAATTGTTAATTGCTCAATTTGTTTCAATATGTTCAATCTGCAAAACAACAGGGTTTTCATAACAAACAGTGCTTACCTAGATAGCATTTATTATATGCACTGCAGTTCTCTATGTTCTCTGTGCCTTTCGTTAAGCTTCAAGATGGGAGCTATTATCCCATCTAGCTCAGTACCTGTCAAATTCTAGTCACTCGGTAACTTTTAATATGTATATATTTTTTCAAGTAATGACACTTTAAATTCACAGATATGACCTCTGCCATTTAAGTTTGGTTTGGCTCCAGATGACAAATTTGGTCAACCATCTTGTCATTATACATAATAATATTGAGAGAGAGAGAGAGAGAAAGACAGAAAGAGAAATCAGCTTAAAATGTTTAAAGGACAAGTAACAGTGTGTATTCTATTGATAATCAGTTATTTTAGCATTAAAATGAAAACATCTTGATAAACTGAAGAGTAATTTACTAATCAGACAGTAAATTTGAAAAGTTTACAATTAACTGTTATTAACCTTCTGCTCATTGCAATAAACTATATACAGTATCAGAATAGATTTTAAAACCAGTAAAATACTGTATATTTTCTTCTCAGAAAATTTAGAGCAAAACTCTATTAAATTAAAATTCAAAGCATAAGATGAAAGATTAAGAGTTAGTGAATTGGTAAACAAGAAGTAGATATTATGCCTATCACATCACTTTCCCATTCAGGCCTAGGTGAGTTAGTGTTAACTATTGACTTACCATACATATATTTAAGAAAAATTTAGCAGGTTTTTTTAAAAGTATGTTAATAAAAAATGAATTAAACTGGAAACTTATAAAACTTTTGATTTTCAAAATGAGACTAATTCCATAGGTTATATCTGAGCCTATCATTATTAATTAACTAATAAATCAAATATTTTTATTAGATACAATTAAGAAAACACAGATATCAAGTATTTTCTGGTTTTGTCTCCTTTTTGGTGATTGGGCAGCCATAAAACAAAGAAAACATGGACCATAACTTTGAAATTAAATTTATTACAAGGAGGGAATAAATGCAGACAAAATGATAAACAACTCATTTCAAGTATGGGTCAGAGCAGAATATAATTTTCTCTAGACCTAGAAAGCAAGGAATTTAATTAGAAGCGTTGCAGCCAATAAAATTGTGTAGAAAAGCAAGGCTCAAAGCTTTAAGATAACTTAAAGGCCATCTAAGAGAATACCAAGAGTAGCAGATATGAATAGTTGCCTACATAATATACATTCTAATATGCCTTTATAATAAGATCACGATTTTATTTGAGGCATCTCTGTGTCCAGTGAAATACTTGTTTCCCCAGCTTCTCTTCCAGCTAGAGTAACTATCTGTTACATTTTTTAATTCTGTGACACAAAAATTTTTTGTGCCTGTCCTTTCCATTTAATTTCTACTTGGCCTATGGAAGGAATGCTTGGAGTTGAAATACCCATTTTGTGTTCATTCTAACAGAGGTTTCAGCTGACAGCCAGTATCACCCACCAGATTTGTAAGAAAATAGATCTTCAGATGATTTTAGCACTCAGTCTTTGAGAATTCCACCTGATGCTCAAGACATTGTGAAGCAGATAAGCTCTACCCTTCATGTCCTGTCGGATTTTCTGATCCACAGAAGTGATGATCAGAAACCATAGATGTTTTGCATTATTAAGAAGATTTTTTAATCAATATTTTTTATTTTGATATTGTGGGGTACAGTTAAGGGTTAGGAATACAAATACATTTCTTTCAGGCACCCTTGTTGATGAGGGGTGTCTCCCCAACCCCAGACAGATATTGACTACCATTAATCCCACCTCCCTTCCTCTCCCCTCCCCTCCCCATTGTTTCCCACCACTGTCAGTCCTTTTCTTATAGTATTACATGGATGGTCAAGGTCCACTATATGAGTGAAAACATGTGATACTCAGATATTTGTTTCTGTGAGAAGTCACTCAGTAACTGACTATAATTCCAACCAGTTTGCTGTGAAGTTCATGATTTTGTTCTTTTTTATGGCTGCATAATATTTCATCATGTATATGTACCACATTTTTTAAATCCAGTCTTCTTTTGATGGACAGTATGGTTGATTCCAGGTTCTTGCCACTGTGAAAAACGCTACGATAAACATACGTGTGCAGGTATCTTTTTTATAGAATGATTTGAGTTCTTCAGGGTATATTTCCAGTAGGCGAATTGCGGGGTCATATGGGAGGTCGATATTTAGAGCTTTTAGGAATCACCACATTGTTTTCCATAGAGGTTGCACTAGTGTGTACTCCCACCAACAGTGTAGGAGTGTTTCCTTTTCACCACTCCCTCTCCAGCAACTGTTATTTTTTGAGTTATTGATTATGGCCATTCTGAATGCATTTAGATGGTATCTCAGTGTGGTTTTGATTTGTATCTCCCCGATGATTAGTGGGTTGAACATTTCTTCATGTGTCTGTTGGCTGCTTGGATGTCTTCCTTTGCGAAGTGTCTGTTCATATATTTTGCCACTTTATAATGGGGTTGTTTGTTTGTTTTCTTTCAGCATGTTTGAGTTCCTTGTAGATCCAAGATGTGAAGCCTTTGTCAGACCTAGAATTGGCAAATACTTTTTCCCAGTCTGTGGGCTGTCTCCCTGCTCTTTTGATGATTTCTTTGGCTTTGCAGAAGTTTGAGAGTTTAATGAGGTCCCACTTGTCTATCTTCTCGCTTATGGTCTGTGGATTTGGGGTTTTGTTCAGGAATTGGATGCCAGTTCCAATTTCCATAAGGATATGTCCTGCATTTTCTAAGGTTCCTATGCGTTGAGGTTTTACATTTAGGTCTCTGATTCATTTAGAGTTAATTTTTGTGTATGGGGACAGATAGGGGTCTTGTTTGAGTCTTCTGCAAGTGGTCAACCAATTTCCCAAGCACCATTTACTGAATAGGTTCTCCTCTCCCCAGTGGTAGGTGGTGGAGGCTTTGTCGAAGATGAGTTGTTTGAGAAATTGAGGTTTAGTTTCTGGAATCTCAATTCAATTCCATTGGTCTATATGCCTGTTTTTGTACCAATACCAAGCTATTTTGATTATTGCAGCTTTATAGTAAAGTTTGAAGTCTGGAAATGTGGTACCGCCTGCTTCGTTGTTTTTTTTTTTTTTCTGAGGATTGTTATAGCTATTTTTGGTCATTTGTGTTTCCATATGAATTCCTTTGTTGTTTTTTCTAGGTCTGAA
>NW_007247585.1:0-2582 GCF_000164805.1 Carlito syrichta
TGCTTCTGGTATCTCAGTTCTATTCCATTGGTCTATATGCCTGTTCCTGTACCAGTACCAAGCTGTTTTGATTATTGTAACTTTATAGTAAAGTTTGAAGTCTGGTAATGTGATACCACCTGCTTTATTTTTTTTTCCTGAGGATTGTTCTGGCTATTCTTGGTCATTTGTGTTTCCATATGAATTCCTGTGTTGTTTCTTCTAGGTCTGAGAAGAATGTTGCTGGTAATTTGATGGGTATTGCATTAAATCTGTATATTGCCTTAGGTAAGATCAATGTTGATTCTTCCAATCCATGAGCATGGGATATTTTTCCACTTGTTTGTGTCATCTTTGATTTCTTTGAGCAGTGTTTTGTAGTTTTCATTGTAAAGGTCTTTCACATTTCTGGTAGGAAGATGCCAAGGTATTTTCTTTTTTTGTGTGGCTATTGTGAATGGAATTGTGCTTTTTATTTGGGTTTCTGTTTGTTTATTGTTGGTGTAAAGAAATGTGATTGTCTTTTCCACATTTATTTTATACCCTGAGACTTTACCAAAGTCCTTTATCAGTATAAGGAGGTTTTTGACAGATTCTCTTGGGTTTTCAAGTTACACGATCATGTCATCTGCAAAGAGAGATAGCTTGACTTCCTCTTTTCCTATTTGTAAACCCCTGATTACCTTCTCTTCTCTGATTGCTCTAGCCAGGACTTCCAATGCTATATTGAACAGGAGCGGTAAGAGTGGGCATCCTTGTCTTGTTCCAGTTTTCAGGGGAAATGGGTCCAGTTTTTGTTCATTTAAGAGTATGCTGGTTGTGGGTTTCTCGTAAATGGCTTTTACTATTTTGAGGTATGTTCCCCATATGCCTAGCTGTTCTAGGGTTTTTATCAAGAAGGGGTGCTGGATTTTATCAAAAGCTTTTTCTGCATCTAATGATATAATCATGTGGTTTTTGTTTTGACATCTGTTGATGTATTTAATTACATTTATGGGTTTACGAATGTTGAACCAGCCTTCCATCCAAGGGATGAAGCCTACTTGGTCATGATGGATGATTTTTGAGATGTGTTGTTGAATCCAGTTTGCTAGGATCTTGTTGAGGATTTTAGCATCTATGTTCATCAAAGATATTGGGCTGTCGTTCTCTTTCTTTGTTGGGTCTTTACCTGGCTTGAGTATCAATGTGGTGTTAGCTTTAAAAATGATTTGGGCAGAGTTCCATCTTTCTCAATCGCCTGGAATACTTTCAGTAGGATTGGTATCAGCTCTTCTTTGAATATCTTGTAGAATTCTGCTGGAAAGCCAACTCGTCCAGGACTTTTTTTGGTAGGTAGTTTTCTTATACCGTAGTCAATTTCCTTGATTGTTATTGGTCTATTTAGGATCTCAATTTCTTCTTGTTTCAACCTAGGCAGGTTATGTGATGACAGAAAGTCCTCCATTTCCTTAAAGTTTTTAAGTTTGTTTCCATACAAGTGTACACAGTAGCCTCTAATGATCTTTTGTGTTTCTTCAGGATCAGATGTGACTTCATCTTTTGTGTTTCTGATTGTGTTTATTTGGGATTTTTCTCTCTTTTTCTTGGTCAGTCTAGCTAGGGGACCATCGATCTTTTTTATCCTTTCGAAGAACCAGTTTTTGGTTTCATTGATTTTTTGTATTATCTTTTTGTCTTCTATGCCCTGGATTTGGGCTTTTATTTTGGTGATCTGAGTTCTTCTGCTGAAATTAGGGTTTTTGTGATCTTGCTTCTCCAGCTTCCTTAGGTGACTTCTTAGGCTGTTAATTTGTGATCCTTTCACTTTCTTCATGTGTGTTTGTAGGGATATTAATTCCCCTCTTACTACAGCTTTCATGGTGTTCCAGAGATTTTGGTAAGATATTTCTTAATTTTCATTTGTTTCCAGGTATCTTTTGATCTCTGTTTTTTGGTTTTTGTTTGAGTTGGAGTCTCACTCTGTCTCCCAGACTGGAGTGCAGTGGCCACTCCCGCCCACCACAGCCTCGACCTGCCGGGCTCCAGTGATCCTTCTGCCTCAGCCTTCTGAGTTGCCAGAATTACAGGCATGTGCTACCATGCCCGGCTGATTTTTTGATTTATTGTAGAGATGAGGTCTCGCTGCCCAGGCAGGTCTCGAACCTGCGGGCTCAGGCAATCCACTCACCTCAGCCTCCCAAAGGCGCGGGATTACAGGCTGAGCCACCGAGCCCGGCTTTTTAATTTAAACATTAACAAAACAACACATTTAGGAACTGTAACATATGTTAGAAATTTTCATGCTGTTATAATGGATGTGGTATTGCAAGCTTTTTATTCACCTCTATGCAGATGGACTGCAAATTTCTATCTCCTGAACTCCTGTAGCTCTATTTCCTCTTTAAGTTTCAGTTTAGGTGAACAAGCACCATCTCAGGTACCTGTATGCAAAATAAAATGAAATATATAAACAAAGAAAACTTGCCAGTCTGGACATTAGTAAGAAAATCTTGCCGGACTCGGTGGCTTGTCCTGTAATCCCGCGGCTTTGGGAGACTCATCTTACCAAAATGGACTCTCACAGACTGAAAGTAAGAGGATGGAAAACAAATTATCAGGTG
>NW_007247585.1:3246-4970 GCF_000164805.1 Carlito syrichta
TAGGGATTGGATATCTGGGAAAGGTATCATTCTCCCTCACTGATGAAGCTTAGTTTGGCTGGGTCGTTTATTGTCAGTTGAAATTGGTTCTCTTTTAGAACTTTAAAGATAGGGCTCCAAGCTCTCCTAGCCTGGAGGGTTTCTGTGGATGAATCTGCTGCTATTCTAATTGATCTTCCCTGGTAGATAGTCTGACCTTTTTCTCTTGCAGACTTTAGGATTTTTTCTTTTATACCTACTTTGTTTAGGTGAATTATTATGTGTCTGGGAGTTGGTCTTCTCATTTGTTGTCTTGCAGGGGTTCTCTGAATCTCTTGGGTTTTAATTTTTTCATAATTGATGAGATGAGGGAAGGTTTCTTGAATGATTTCATGAAATGTTTGTTCCAGTGTAAACTCCGTTTCTCTCTCTGCCTCAGGAAGGCCAAATACTCTTAAGTTCTGTCTCTTGAAGGATCATTCATCTCTTGAAGGTTTTGTTCTGTCTTTTTGAGCTTCTTTTCTATGCTTTTGACAGTTTGGATTAGTTCTGTGTTTTGGTCTTCGAGCTCAAGATTCTTTCTTCTGTTTGGTTAATTCTACTTTCCATGCTTATTAATTTGTTATTTATTTCCATCACAGTATTCTTTATTGCTGTTATTTCTGACATCAGCTCCTTCCTATTTTCCTCTTGTCTCTCCTCAATGTTTTTAATTGTCTCTATTAATGTCTTGATGTCTGGGTTTGTTGCATGTGACCAGTCATTCTGGGGGCTCTTCATTGTTGGTGTTCTGGAGTATGTTTTCTCAGTGTCTGATCTCCCAGGGTTCTGGGTGAGACCTATATTCTTCTTTTGGTTTTTCTTCATTTGTGTGGTTTTTTTTCCCTCTCTGCTTTTTCCTACCCTCCATGTCACCGTTTTCTTTAATTCTGTTATTCACGGGTAGAGGGATTGCTTTTACTTCTGTTTGTTCAATCTCCTATTCTTCTTTATGTATGCCCTCTTACTTTGTTCAATTCTGGAGTTGCACTGTAGGCTGGGGAAGGTCCTTTTTGCAGTTTTGAGATTTACTTAAGGGGGGAGCTGTGATTCAAAATCTATCTGCAGGTCCTGGTATCCACTGACAGGTGTATGGATAATCTGAAACCCACTTCCCACTGCCTTAGAATCTGCCCATGCAGTGGGGCTGCAGGTTGACTCTCTGAAATAAAATGAGGTTAGCAAAGGGAAGAGAATGGAGCAGACAGTGGAGGGAAGAGGGGCCTGGAGAGAGAGAGGAGTAAGGGGGGGAACAGATGAGTGTACCAACTAATGGAGAGAGAGACCTAAACTGAAACACATAAAAACAATAGACCATGGCTAAAGACTAACCAACTCCCATACAAAAAAAAAAAATTAAAACATACAATGATGCTAACATACAAGCTAATCAACCACCTTATTGGTGTGCTATTCCTCTATACAAAAATATGGTTTACAGAGAGGAGAAAAGAGAAGAAAAAGAAGAGAAAAAAAAGGAACAAAACAGTAGGAATGGAATCAAGACATTAAACTAACAGAACCAATTGAGCACACTCTGATACTTTTTTTTTAAGTCCAGTGTCCTTTCAGCTCTGATTTCTAGCTGTCTTCTCAAGCTGGCAAATTACTTTCACAGTTGGGTCAGTTGCCCCTGACCTGCTCTGAAGGACATTTCACCACTCAAATCTGACCTGTGTCTCTTTTTCAAGCTTTTTCCCGTTTCA
>NW_007247586.1:0-794 GCF_000164805.1 Carlito syrichta
CCATTCAATTCCTCTTCATTCCATTCTTCTTGATTCCATTCCATTCCATTTCCAGCCATTTCATTGTATTCCAGTTCTCTCCACTCCATTCCATTCCATTGCTCTCCATTACATTCCAATCATTCCATTCCAATCCTATCCATTCCATTCCATTCTTCTAAATTCCATTACTTTCGATACCATTCCATTCCATAACATTCCTCTCCATTCCATTCCATTTCATTCCTCTCCATTCCATTCCATTTCATTCCTCTTGATTCCATTCCACTGCATTCCATTCCAATCTATTCCTCTCCCTTATATTCCATACCTCTCCATTCCATTCCATAACAACTTCTCCATTCCATTCCTTTCCATTCCTCTCCTTTCCATTACTGTCTATTGCTTTCCATTCCTCTCTATTCCATTCCATTCCATTCCAATACTTACCATTCCATTCCACACCATTCCATTCCATTTCCTTCCATTCCACTCAATTCCATTCCATTCCATTGCATTCCATTGCATTCCATTCCATTCCATTTCTCCCCATTCCATTCCTTTCCTTTTAATTCCATTCCATTCGGCTGTATTTCAATCCTCTCCTTTCCATTCCATTGCATTCTATTCCATTCCGTTTCATTCCTCACCATTTCATTCCTCTCCATTCCATTACAATACAATACACTTCTCTCCTTTCCATTGCATTCCATTCCATTCTTTTTAATTCAATTTTATTCCATTAATCTCCATTCCATTGATTCCTCTCGATTCCATGCCCTTTCATTCCTTTTCATTCCATTTCATTCCTCTCC
>NW_007247586.1:1312-5546 GCF_000164805.1 Carlito syrichta
CCTTTCCTCTCCATTCCTTCCCATTCCATTTTATTCCACTCCAATCCATTCCATTCCATTCCGTTCCATTCCATTTCATTCCATTCCATTCCTTTCAGATCCAATTCAATCCTCTCCATTCCATTCCTCTGCATTTCTGTCCATTTCATCCCTTTCCATTCCTCTCCATTCCATTGCTCTCTAAGGCATTCCATTCCGATCAACTCTACTTCATTCCATTCCATACTATTGCTCTTCATTCCATTCTATTCTATGACATTATATTCTTCTGCATTACTTTCCTCTCCATTCGATTTCATTCCATGCCATTTCACTCCTCTGCATTACATTCCTCTCCGTACGATTCCATTCCATTCCACTCAATTCCATCTCATTCAACTCCATTTTTCCCATACCTTTCCACTCAATTCCATTCATTCTACTGAATTCCATTCCATTCCACTCTACTCCATTCCATTCCATTCCATTCCATTCCATTCCATTCCAATCCTCTCCAATTCATTAGTTTACTCTGTATTCCTTTCCATTCCTTTCCAACCATTCATCTCTATCCCATTCCGTACCATTCCATTTATCTCTAATCCACTTTATTACACTCCATTCCATTCCATTCCACTCCATTCCATTTCATTCTTCTCCTTTCTTTCCATTCCTCTCCATTTCTTTCCATTCAATTCGATTCCTATTATTCCTTTTCTGTCAATTCAGTTCCTCTCCATTCCATTCCTCTCTATTCCGTTCCATTTCATTCCATTTCACTCTATTCCATTTCTCTCCTTTCCTTTCCTGTACATTCGATTTCATTCCATTCCATTGCTCTCCCTTCCATTCCACTCTATTCCATTCCACTCGATTCCACTCCTCCACTCTATTCCATTCCATTCGATTCCATTCCATTCGCTTGCATTCCATTCATCTCATTTTCTTTCCATTCCATTCCAACCCATACCATTCCATTCCTCTCTATACCATTCCTCCCTATTCCATTCCAATCAATTCTATTCATCTCCATTCCATTCTATTCCATTCCATTCCTATCCATTCCAATCTGTTCCATTCCTTACCATTGCATTACATTCCTCTCCCTTCCATTCCATTCCATTCCATTTTATTCTATTCCTCTCAATTCCATTCCTCTCCATTTTATTCCATCCATTCCTCTTCACTCCATACCATTTCATTCGATTCCATTCATTTCAATTCCATTCCTCTCCATTCCATTCAATTCCATTACACTCCTCTCTAGTCCATTCAATTCTTTTCCATTCCATTCCATTTCACTCCACTCTATTTCATTCCATTCCATTGCATTTCTTTCCTCTCCATTCCATTCCATTCAATTCTATTCCTCCTCATTCCCTTTCATTCCATTCCACTCCACTTCATTCCATTCTACTCCATATCCTTCTATTCTGATCCTCTGCTTTCAATTAGATTCCATTCTGTACCTTTCTTCTCCATTCCATTCCATTCCATTCCATTCCCTCTACTCTGCATTCCATTCCTCTCCATTCCATTCCATTCCTCTCTATTCCATTCCATTCCACTCATTTCCATACCATTTATTCCTATCAAATCCATTTCATTCCACTCTATTTCATTCCATTCCACTCCATTCCATTACAAACCTATCTATTTTATTTCATTCATTTCCATTGCTTTCCATTGCATTCGATTCCATTTTTTCCTTTCCATTCCTTTCCTTTCCTCTCCATTCAATTCCTCTTCATTCCATTTTTCTTGATTCCATTCCATTCCATTTCCAATCATTCCGTTGTATTCCAGTTCTCCTCATTCGATTACTCTCCATTCCATTCCATTCCATTGCTCTCCATTCCATTCCATTCATTCCATTCCAATCCTCTCCATTCCATTACATTCTTCTAAATACCATGACTTTCGATACCATTCCAATCCATTACATTCCTCTCCATTCCATTCCATTTCATTCCTCTTGATTCCATTCTGCTTCCTTCCATTCCAATCCATTCCTCTCCCTTATATTCCATTCTTCTCCATTCCATTCCATAACATTCCTCTCCATTCCATTCCTTTCCATTCCTCTCCATTCGATTACTCTCTATTGCTTTCCATTCCTCTCTATTCCATTCCATTCCATTCCAATTCTTTCCATTCCAGTCTATACCATTCCTTTCCACTCCATTCCATTCCACTCAATTCCATTCCATTACATTGCATTCCATTCCATTCCATTTCTCCCGATTCCATTCCTTTCCATTTAATTCCATTCCATTCGGCTGTATTTCATTCCTCTCCTTTCCATTCCATTCCATTCTATTCCATTCCGTTTCATTCCTCACCATTTCATTCCTCTCCATTCCATTTCAATACAATACACTTCAATCCATTCCATTCCATTCCATTCCACTTTTTAATTCCATTTTATTCCATTAGTCTCAATTCCATTCATTCCCCTCTTCCATGCCCTTTCATTCCTTTACATTCCATTTCATTCCTTTCCCTTCCATTCCATTCCTCTCCTTTAAATTCTATTCCATTCCATTCCATTCTTCTCCTTTACATTCCATTCCAATCTATTACATTCTATTGCATTCCTCTCCATTCAATTCCTCTCTATTCCATTCCTCTCCATTGCATTCCATTCCATTTCTTTCCATTCCACTACATACCATTCCATTCCATTTCTTTCCTCTCCTTCCATTCCTCTCCATTCTATTTCATTAAATACACTTCATTCCATTCAATTCCATTGTAATCCATCCCTCTTTATTCCTTTCCAAAACATGCCTCTCATTTGCTTTCCTCTCCTTCCCATTACATTCAATTCAATTCCATTGATCTCCATAACTTTCCATTTCATTCCATTCCATATCATTACACTCCACTCTATTTTATTGTACTCCATTCCACTCCATTCCATTCCATTCCATTCCATTCCATTCCATTCCACTCCAATCCTTTCCATTCTACTCCATTCCATTCCTCTCCACTCCATTCCATCCCTCTTCATTCCACTCCATTCCATTTCATTCCATTTTATACCTTTCCTCTACATTCCCTTCCATTTCCTTCCTTTCCATTCCATTACTTTTCATTCCATTCCTTTCCATTCCGTAAAATTCCATGTTATCCCAACACTCTCCATTCCATTCATTCCATTCCATTTCATTCCAGTCCATTTCTTTCCATTCCATTTCAATCCAGTCCATGAAATTACATTCCTCTCTATTCCATTCCTTTCCTTTCCTTCCATTCAATTCCTCTCCATTTGATTCCTCTTTATACCATTCCAACCCATTTCATCCCATTCCTCTCCATTCCATTCCATTCCATCCCTGTCCATTCCATTCGATTTCATTTCATTGATTCATTTCAATTCTATTCCTCTCCATTACATTCCATTCCGCTACATTGCTCTCCATTGCAATCAATTCCTTTCTATTCCATTCCATTCTGCTCCTCTCCATTCCACTCCACTGCATTGCATTCTTTTCCTGTCAATTCCTTTCCATATCATTTCATTCCATTCCTCTCTTTTCCATTCCATTCCAATCCATTATTTTCTATTGCATTCCTCTCCATTCAATTCTTTTCCATTTTTATCCATTCCTCTCCAATCAATTCCATTCCAATCCGTTCCATTGGATTCCATTCCATTCCATTTCTCCCCATTCCATTCCTTTCCATTTAAATCCATTCCATTCGACTTATTTCATTCCTCTCCTTTCCATTCCATTCCATTTCATTCCTCACCATTTCATTCCTCCTCTTTCCATTACAATACAATACACTTCTCTCCATTCCATTCCATTCTTTTTAATTCTATTTTATTCCACTACTCTCTATTCCATTCCATTCCTCTCCTTTCCATTCTATTCCATTCCATTCCATTCCTCTCCTTTACAATCCATTCCATTCATTTCCATCCATTAAATTCCATTCAATTCTTCTCCATTTGTTTCCTCACTATACCATTCCAAAGTATTCCATTCCGTTCCAGTCCTCTCCATTTCATTCCTCTCCATTCAATACCATTCCATTCCTTTCCATTCAATTCTGTTCCATTCCATTCCATTGTCTTTCATTCCATTCATTTCAATTCTATTCCTCTATATTCCATTCCATTCTGTTACATTCCTCTCTATTCCATTAAATTCCTTTCCATTCCGTTCCCTTCCATTCCTCTCCATTCCGTTCCAGTCCATTGCATTCCTTTCCTCTCCATTCCTTCCCATTCCATTTTATTCCACTC
>NW_007247587.1:0-2000 GCF_000164805.1 Carlito syrichta
CAATAGAGACAATGGAAATTTGTAAAATTAACTGTATCTTATTAAACCTTAAAATATTATGATTGGTCATGCTTGAACTAACATGATTCTTTGACGTTAGCATGACCTATTTTAAAATAATTGAAACCTTACATTAATTGTAGTTAAAACTGGCCTAAAAGAATGTAGCCCAGTCTAAAGTACGCGCTGGGCTTTCAGGTGTGTGGCCCAAACTTTGTGCTGAGCCATTTTTGACAACTTTATTATTGAAAAGCTTGAAACTGCTCTCTATAAGTGTTTACTAATTTTACAAATATACTGTTAAATTGTATAAAGAAGCTTGTACCATATAAAAGGCTCTCAAATGTGACCTGAATTTGAATTATATTTAATTTGTAAGCCGAAACCACAGTTTTATGGGAAACAGGAACAATAGGTTTTCAGAGTAAGCCATGCCTGTTACAGTTACAGAGCTTTCAGCTTAGATCAGCAGAGTTTCTTTAGGTTACTTGTGTTTTATGGTAAAAAGAGGAGGAAAATGGGGTCAATGGCTCCCAAACACGTCCTAGCGGTCTCGGGGTCTACGGCCCTCCCTGATCCCTAACGCTCAGTGGGCCTCCGTGGCCGGCTCCCAACATCTTCCCCTTTTTTATTTATTATTTTAGTACAAAACCATGACACTCGGTGTTAAGCTGAAAATGTTCCTTTTCAATACTCTGGAAATAACTGAAAATAGGCCCAGCAAGACAAGAATTACTGTCCCACAAATTCTTACATAATAAATATAGACATTAATGACTTTTGATTCGCAAACAATGAGAAGTTATTAAATATGGAACTAGTCAATTCATAGGACCGGAACTGCTTTTTAGCAACTTATGTCCTGTATGTCTTAATGTAATTTAGTGAGGTTTATATTTAAGTCCGAATGATTTTAAATTTTAAGGATATGATTTTTTATCTTGTCCCAAGTATGGACAGACTTATTTACCTCCAAAGGAATGAGGCAAATCCACTGAAACTCAGAGTGACATCAGAGAGCCAGTTTTATTTTTAAAGTCGCAAGCTCTTGTTTTACTGCTAATGCTGCCTTTTTTTTTAAAGCATTAACTTTTATTTTTTAACTTTTAATCTACAATTTTTTGAGTAGCCAATGCAATAGAAATATCCTTAGATAACTGATTAGCAAAGGTAGCTGTATGAACTTCCTTAGATAGAGCTACAGCTGAAACTGTTACTGAAGTAGTAATTGCTATTAATGCTATAATTTTTAAAATTAAGTAGTTAAATTTTCTGTCTTTCTAATATAGCATTAACCTTATATAATGTTTGTAAACCATTTCAGCATATTAACGGGATGACAAAGATATGGGGACCATTAAATAGGGGAGTTGCTTGAGAATGACAAATTCCTTACAAAAGGCCTTGGTTAAACAATTAGTAAAATGCATTCAGTACAAGATATCTTATAAACATTAGCACGATAAATAATTTTAACAGTTTGATATTCACTCTAAATAAGAAATATATAAGGAGATTGCAAGTATGCTCTAATATGGTATAACTGAGTTTGTCCAACGGATTTAGACAGACTGCCTGGCTGAAGGGCTGCAAGAGCTCTCCATAGATGAGGCTGAATAATCTGCCGGACGCCATACTTGATGGACAGTACTGGAGGCACCCATCCATTGGAATGACACCTAGCTGCGGCAAGCATATAGCCATTAAAAACCCCAGTCGCTAATATATTCTTATACCAGGCACAGGATAGTCCACTTTAGAGTTATAAGCACAGTCTCTTCATCTCAGGAAGCCAGTATGTTGCTGGATGAGCGACCATTCCTTTTCTGTATCCTTGAAGGGGCAAACAGATGCTGATAGGCGTCTAGACACATGATAGGGTTAGTTCCTCCAGGCATTAACATTTGTAGCCATCATCCATCCTGATAAGGGCTTTCTTTACTTAGAGACTTAAAGGTAGATATTAAGCAGAAGCCCGGTAATTATTAAAAGTAGAATTA
>NW_007247587.1:2327-4817 GCF_000164805.1 Carlito syrichta
CAACAACTAAAAAAACTTTGCTTTTTTTGGGGGCGTGTGTTGTTGCTCCAAGGCAAGACTTCCAAATTCTTTTAAGTTTACCTGTATGCCCCTAACAAGAAGAGTTAAGATGCCTGTTTACTTTATTTAAAAGCCTGTTGTGGGACTTTTTCCCTTAGCAGGGGCTTTTGTTCACCCCCCTTTGAGACTTCATAGAGAAGTTAGGTATTTAAATTCTCTAGACTGCTATAGGAACAGGACCACACTTAGGGTCCCCCCCCCTTTTTATTTTTTTTTTACAGCCGCTGATTGGGTTCTTCCTTTTTAAATTTTTAACAGCACTTACTTTCCCTGGATGTTTTGAATTTCTTCTGGTTCAAGAAGTGTCTAGGGAAATAAGCTTATAAACTGTAATTAAAATTTATTTCAAATAGACAGCACATCTTCTTATCAGCATTTATGTTTGTGGCCCCCCTTTCCTTCAGAGGCCTACCATTAAACAATTTTATAGGTTTAACAAAGTTCATTTCAGGGATTTGGATCCTGAGTGATGAAATACCAAATACCTATGTTTAGTTAATTTATGTTTCCAAAGGATTTCTAGTGATTATTATGCTAACCTGCAAATTGAAATTATACTGTTCTAGTTTTATCTGATGGAGTTTTCCTTGGATTCGCCAAGGGGTGGGACAGGTTACCACTTGGCCTGCAGTAGAAATGTTTAAACGTCTTTTAAAACCTACCTATAGGAAATTTATTTATGTCTAGCCTGTGCTAGCTAACCTGCCTCACTTATTTATTCTTTAGAGATTTTTTTTTATCCCATAATCATTTGGGGTGCTGAGGGGTGAAGGTCCATCTTCTGTAATTTCTTCAGAGCTGATAATGGGCGCAGTCCTGCCTAGCCAGAGATCGAAAATCTCTCCCTGTCTGACTTAAGGCACCAGATTTGTTTCAGCAGTGGCATTATTTTCAGGCACTGGCTGGAATTTTTGCATGACCATTATGTGGGCATAAAATTACTGGATTCTAGCTCAATAAAAGGAATAAAGTCAGGCCTACATTTTGACAATTGTAGACAGTGGCTGATTCCCTTTTTATATAAAAGCTATAAGGTCTGAAGTTATTAGCATAACTTAAATGATAAACTTTAATTTCTGTGACTTTATTACAAGTACCAGTTTTTGTATTTCTGGACTATAATGGTAGCCTGACAGATTGTTTTAGACTATAATTTGAACTAGGCACTTAAGTAAATTCTATATAAAATTTGAAGAGAAATCCGAAAATGTTTGGAGACTTGCATTCAGAAAAGACTTTATTATGCCTAGATTGTTTATAGAACTTCTTTTGTATGTATATTTTTCTTTAATTTTCCTTATACCATTTTGGTGTACTTATGCCATTTTATTTTTATTTATTTATTTATTTATTTATTTATAGATAACCTTTTACAGTCATAATTTGAATTTACCTTTTAGTAATTGTTAGGTGAGACATTTAGTTTTTGGAACACCTTTAATTCCACTAGAGAGCAGGTTTCAGGAGGAAGAAATTCAGTATGAGCACAAGGGCTAAAAACTTAGCCTTAGTATTAATAAGAAATTAATTTGGACCCCAGCCACATTTATATAGACCCAAGGATTCTCTGAGTGGATGGCATACAGAGTGCTGCAGTGGGCTGTGCCCCTCCCCCTTCAGTCAACAGTCACTATCACTAAGCTAGGTGTTTCCCCTCCCCTTCAGGAGGGGCTGCACCATCTCCTTAGCAGGTTTATCTTTATCAGGACTTTTTTTTGGGTGGCTGGAGCTTTTCCCTTTAGTGGCAACTGCCAATTTGTTTACCTTTCCTCTGGCTGGTGCTCATTTTGGAGTTCTTCTCCTTTTTTCTTTTTTTTTTTTTAGAGTGAACAGACCACGAAGATGTACAATGATCTGTTCCTATTTATTTCTAAACAGGCAAAATTGTTAAAAATTCTCATGAATTACTAAACAGCAGCCTTAGTCATAAGATGTGGACAATTAAATGAGCATAGCCAAAAAAACGCAAGCATTAGTGTTATTTAGCATTACAGTATAAAGTAGAGACTCAGCATACATTACAAGACTCTGAGAGACTTCGTAACAGTTTTACAGGGACAAGCAGTGGATTACAATTTTAGGCAAGGCCTAAACTTTCAGAAACGGACTTACTTTTAATTAACCTGGTTTTTAGCATTTGAAAACGAGAACAGCTTATTCATTCCCTTAGTTGCCAGAGAAAGATCACAAAATTATTATTATTTTTTTAAGGCTAGCATTAATTTACATTGCATTTCTCCGTTTCTTTATAGGTGGGTTAGAATGAGCTCCTTCAGAATTTACAAAGGAGAATGCAGGCTAAGGAAGGGAGGGGGAGTGGTCCCCGGAAAGAGTTTAAGATAACCAGTAACACGTCTTATACACAACAGGCAATTTTCCATAACCTTAACACAAAAGGCAGAAATTTTACAGCGCCAGCGGGTTAGGAGA
>NW_007247587.1:4975-34195 GCF_000164805.1 Carlito syrichta
CCAATCAAGTTTTTAGAAGACCATATGTCCCATTAAACAAAGCACAATAACTTAACCAGTTTTTTAACAGATTCAAAGTGAGAGACACCTGTTAGCAATTGATAGGTTGGTATACCCCCAACACAGACTATTAACTTTTTAGCTTCGAGAGTTTACAGAATTTCTTTTATTTATTTCCATTAACTTTTACCTAACATGTTCGATGAACTTATACCATTCTTTGACATGTTTTAACTTTCTATTTTTGTTCTATGCTTTCCGTAACCAGCCATTCTATTATAGAACAAAAATGTATTATTAAAAACATACTTTATATTATTTATATATTGGCTAAATACATCTTATATTGCTTATATTATTTATTTTGGCTGAAAATTCTAGGATACACTTTTAAAATGAAATGATAGAACTAGTTATTAGCAGAAATTCTTTTGCAGCAGTATTTAGAATTTGTAAGCTTTTATACTCACCATGAAAGTTTTTTTTTTTTTTTTTTGATTTGCTCATGCTCATTAATCCTCTTTGTTCTCAGTTTTCTCTCTGCCAAGAGCAGACTATGGTTCGCAGGCTCCGCCCCGCTCGCAGGGGTGGGGGAAGGTGGGGCAAGGGTTGCCGCGCTGTGCCTCGGCCGCCCAGGCCAGGCTTTGTTTCCTGTGAGGCCAGGACTCTGAGCGTCAGCCCTGTTTGGGTGGAATAAAAGATTTTTCCCACGGGGGGGGGGTTATCAGTTACGTACCTGATTCGGGCAGCTATAACAGAAATCAGGAAGATAATATGCTTAACCTGCAAAGCAAAACTTAGTGAGAAAGTGCTCTCAGGTGGCCATTTTACATTGAAGGATGCCCTCTTTTTTTTTGCAAATAATTTCATTCAGATTATCAACTTTACTTTACATCCGAGAAATAATCAGCCAAGAGTTAGAGTCAGTCTCTGTCCCATGTTTTCCGTCCACAGTAACACATATATAAACAGCAGAAAAAATAAAAAAAAACACAACCAACACAAAAATATACTTTCCTACGGCTGTAGAGACAAAGACAAAACCGATCTGAAGGCAAGCCCACACCTCTTGGTGCTGGGCTACCTTCAGATATGAGGACAGTGCTATCCTCCGAATGGGGGCATACCAGATGACCCCTTCTCTCAGACCACCACTGCATCTGAGAGCTGCTGAGTCCATGCCTCTCGCGCCTGGACCCCCTCTGTGCCTGTGCTTTCCAGCGCCTAGGCTCCCTCTGAGATCGAGAGACATCTCCCAAGATCTCTGACCAACAGTCCTAGATAGCGTGTCCGTTTAACCTTATTCTGGCCTTATAAAATAGATATCGATATCTTACAAGAAGAGCGCTAACAACGCATAACAATTAAGCAGACAGACAGACAATACAGTGCACTCCCCCATATGGAGACCCTACAGGCTGGGGTTGGAGGTCTCTGGAATAAAAAAATCTCGCTGGGGCCTCCAAATGTTAAACCCAAATTTCAGAATCCGAGAGACCAACAAAGAGCCAGCTCTGATGCAAACACACAAGGGTCTTTATTCAGGCTCGAGTCTGGGCTCACGCCCGAAGCAGCAGTTTCAGGGACGAGAGCCCCGATCCAGCATGGCAAGCAGTTTTTATATATCATTACAGAGGGAGGGGAAAGAACTTTAAACTTGTTTTTACATGACAGGGTAATTTCTCCTAATGGGTACGGGGGCACTTGGGATTGGTCTGGTCTGCTCAGCTACCTGTAATTGACGGGGGAGCTGCTAAATGAGCAGAGTGGAATGTCAGCAGGCAGGCTAAGCAAAGGACTGTCCGGGAGGGGTTTATTACTTGACATTCACATACTGCTAGCAGCAGTTGCGGAAGCAATCAGTTATTTTATGAGACAAACAAAAATCAAACTTCACAAAATTCTAAGTACAAACACTGCAAACAAATACAGTGAACGTGGGGTAGGAATTCATATAGTAATAGTTCTCTTAGAGTTTTTTGTTTTTTTTTTAATCTCTTGGGTCTCTCATTATGTGTTCACATGTATAAAACAGAGAGCTTTAGTAAGAAAATGTGTTGGTAAGTCAATATCCAGTCTCATATTCATAGTAACTGCTAAAAGAACATTTCCTACATGACAAATTTAGAGCTTACCAAAAGAAGACAATGTCTTACATTTTGTGAAATTTTGTACAGTTTAAATCTTGATACATGGTTCAGGAATACCGGGAAAATACCTCATTTCTCTTCTTTTTATAGCGTTTTTCGTAGGCCAAATGAGGATCCATCCTCTAAATGGGAATATATTAAAAGATTTTTTTTTAAATGACAGACCATTTAAGTCAAGTACCACTTGATGAACTCAACTATGAATGATGGTTCCAACAAGATTATGAAATAAAATTTGCAGACATTTCTTAAAAGGCTACCAACTTGCTCATACTCTACTAATCTAAGGTAAGGCTGCAAAACTGCCGATTTAACAAGATAAGTAATAAAATGTTTGATTAATCATCTATATTTTAAAATTATCATTCAAATTCAACAAGGTAACAAGTCAAAAAGAAGTATTGTCTTCACAGTAGTATAAACATTTGCTGGAAACAATAAAGAAAATGCTAATTTTTGTTTGCTATTTGCATAAATCAAAGTTAGAACATGGAGAAAAATAATCCATACCCACAAACATGTATGAACAGTGGATTCTTAGCTAACAGAGTTTTTCTTCTCCCATTACAGCTGCTCTCCATGCCAATTCCACACATCTTTTTTTTTTTTTTTAATCTGTTACCCTTCTGTCTTTGAAGAAACATCCAAGCACCAGAGCATTTAATGGCTGTCACTTCTACCTCCAGAGGCAAAGATAACCAAGTGGATATCAGCATCTTCCTAATTAACAAGAAGAATGTCAGGGATCTGCTTTTACAACATCATAATGTGGGGATTTTTTTCTCATTCAGAGTTCTATTGTTTTTTCCATTGCCATCTGTAACAAAACAGGGAAATGAGGTTTTAAAAAAATCAATGTGAAATGTAAACAAATCCTTTGGGCTCCACTTGGTTTCATAGTGTTTTATGTTTACTTTACAGATATAACCTTTCCAGGCCTTGGTCAATTCCGGTGTGCTAAATAAAATTATGTTTAAAATTGGAGTGTGATGTCACCAAAAACATGTTATGATGGAAACAAAGATATAGCCAATGACCACTTATCCAGAGCAACACGAAAAGGGACAATTGAATAATCTCATGAGGTAATAATTATTGTACATAGATTGTTCATAGATTACCAGTTTTCTAAGAAATAGAATAAAAATTGAATATATTAAATAATAGTAAGTACAAGTTAATCCATTTGGCTCACAACAGTAACTATGTCACACTAGTAATTATGAATATCAACTGCTATAATTCAGGAATGGGAAATGATCTTACATACGGGGTTCCATAAATTCTAGCTCTCTAATTTGACCTGAAAGTTGTTGATTTCAACAAATTCTTACCATATGATTACATCACTCTTTTTTATCTCTTTCTCATAAAAGAAATGTACAGATGTACATTTTTATAAGTCCTGTAATTTAAGCTTTTAAAGTATTTTATTTCAGAGAAAGAAAAGAAAGCAAAGAAAATCACTATAATGATAATCCTCCCAGGAATAACAGAGAAAAAGGCACATGTTCTTTCCAAATTACTTCTAATTACTAATCATATAGTACAAGTAAGAATTAGGGTTTAAAATTCAAAAATTCTGGTAGAAATTGCAAAAAATGATTCAAACTGTAGACCCACGCCCTATACTTGTTTTTTTGTTTTGTTTTGTTTTGCTTTGTTTTGTTTTTATTGTAGCAAGACTAAACCTTCTAATCAAAAGAATTGAATTTGGAGCATAATAAATAAGACTGCAAAATGTACTGGAAATACATTGTGCCTTGGGATACTGATCAGGAAGCAGTCTTTGCTTTTCAAATCCAAAGATCAACCTTACCTCTCTTTTGTGCATATTAAACTTTCAAATTCTGTTTTCAACATGGAATGATGTTTTGGTATGAACCAAAGCTCTCTGAGCTGAGATTTTTGATTTATTAACCCCTTAAGTAGCAAGAACATCGTTGGGTTTTTTCTCTGTTCTTGAAGGGACATTAGCTTTCCAGGAATGTAAGCATTTTGTGTTGAAGCTTGGCACAGATGGGGCGGTCCAGCTAATTACTGCAGGAAGAAAAAGGCAGAGGAGTTCTGGGGACCTGAAGCATCTCTTCCACTAGACATCACAGGTATGAACTTGGGGAGGACTCTGTGAGTCTGCAGTGGACACTGTCCCTCACCCAGATCCCTTCTGATCCCTTTACCAACGTTCCCCATCTGACTGATGTTTAGCTACTAGCTAGACCCTGTGTTTTTCTGAAGCTTACCCTTGAGTACTGCAGTTACCTCACCCAAAAGTGCTTGGTCATTTAGGTCCTCCACACCAAGACCACCACAGCTGTTTGTTGCCAGTGACTGACTAGGATGGGGTATGAAATTCCAGCACTTTTATCTCAAGATAAGACAAACTCAAGTGTAATTTATGCTCCAGATTTCCCACAGGATCAGGCTGAGCCTGGAGCTAGAACTAAAATCATACTGCTGCTTACCTTCTTTCCCTTTCTACTCCCTCCCCCGTCTTTCTTGTTTTTTCCAGGGCTTTCACCTTTATAAATCACTTGCCCCTGAATCTTTAAGGCTCTGTTCCTGAGAGAGCTTGATGTATGAAGCGGCAGAGCCAGAACAATATTCAAGAGCCACAGCAATATCTCAGTTTAGGCCAGTAGGGATCCAAGAAAGAAAATAAAGTCAGAAAGGAGGGATCCGGGACAGGTGGCTTTCAGAATTAGGATCTTAGGCTGACAGGTGGCATCAGAGAAGTCTAATGACCATTATCAACCAGGATTGCTCTTCCAGGGCAGAACTCCATTCTCTTGTGCACAGAATCCCAAGATTAAGGCAGAGCTCAGGAAGGGAATGGCATTTGGGCAAGTTATAAGAATCGAGATCTGGGAACAAGAACTAATACAGTGGTCTAGTTATAAAACGTGTGGTAAATGGTTTAATTCTCTCATGCCTGTTAAAAAACTTTTCCACCTGAATACTTACTTCCAGTCTTTGTATACCATCTACTGTTGAATCCAGAAATTTCTCATTCATTTTTGAACTAACAAACCTAATGCTTCCTTCTCTATAAGGTCTTTTCAATACCCGTAACAGGTGTAAACACTCTTTCTCATGACACAGACATATGTACTCTCTGCCACCTCTATAATAGATACATACTTCTATTTTTCTGCTTGTTTGTTTGTTTGAGCCAGAGTCTCTCTCTGTCACCCAGGATAGGTGCAGTGGCTTGATCCTGGTTCACCATAGCCTCAACCTCCTGGGCTCAGGCGATCCTTCTGCCTCAGACTTCCAAGTAGTTGGGACTATTGGCACGCACTATTGTGTGCAGCTAATTTTTAAAATTTTTTTGTAGAGAAGAGGCCACATTATATTGCCCAGGCTGGTCTTGAACTCATGGCCTCAGGTAATCCTCCACCTCGGCTTCCCAAAGTGCTAGGATTATAGATGTGAGGCTCTGCACCTGGTCTCCAATAGATACATAAGTCTGTGATTGCAATTATTACCCAATATTCACTTTAGTGTTTCCATTTTTCTCCCTTTATAGATCATGACAGGGCAAGATTTGTTTTATTCATCATTTTCTTCATAGAACCTATCATAATGCCTAAAGCACTAATTATGAATGGTCAGAAATAGCTCCTAGAATAATATAGAATGCCAATTACCTGACTTGGGTAAAACTTAGAAGCAGATTGGAGCTGTTCAAATAGATCTGGTCAAACTGAGATGAGTAATAGATTCAAAGTTAGTAGTTGGGGAACAAGAGACATATCTGAGGGAGTAGGGAAAGGTAATAACTATTGTATGGTAAAGAACCACACTGGGTTGAAGAAGCATTTATTTCTAGGTTCATGCGTGTCATACCCCAAACCAGAGAAATTATACAAATATCTTATTTTGAAAGATCAACTAGAAGATCTGACTTGCAGTCTTCAGTCTGATCCTCCTAAATTTCAAAATACTACCAAAATGATCTTCTAAGATTTTCATAACCTTGTCATTCCAGTTATCAAAATGTTTCAGCAGCCCTCTCCATCATTCACTTGAGTCATTCAATGAATATTCTGGGAGGACCTACTGTAGGCAGGCACTAAGAATAAAAGAGTAAGCAAAATAGACATTATCCCTGTCTTCATAGAGATTACAGTTTAACGCAAGATCCAATTAAAACACAGATGATTGCACACAAAAAGTACAAATTATTCTAAGCTTTCAGAAGTGCAAGATGTATGAGAGAGAACAACAAGAGATCTGAACCTCATCTTATTTGTCTTTGAGTCCCCAGTATCTGAAAAATTACCCGGAGTACAGTCATAGCTTATTAAAGATGTGTTGAACCAGAAAGAATTCTTCCTGCTTTCTTATTACACAACATTTAATGAATGTCAGGAAAACTGTCTAGAGGACTATTCATCTTCTGTTTGTCTTTTTAGCTCACTGGTATTGGGAAGCTTTTAACACTGTCCTTGTGGATACAGATGTATAGATCTACTATGAAAAACATCCTTATGCTTTTACATAAACCCCAAAATTACCACCATAAGAATGTTTGTGGAAAATGGATTAAAAAGTAGAACAGATACAAGTGATATGAAGATAGAAGTAGAATACAAAGTAACAAAAATAAAATGAAAAAACAAGGAAAGAAAACACATACAAAATTATAAAGAGAAGAATACTGGAGAACATATAAAGGCAAGTTTCTTTTATTTATCTCTTACACATTAAAATCCTTACCCAGTAGTTGGCATTCTTTCATCGTCTTCTGCCATTAATGTAGAGTTAAACTGAATTCTATGCTATGAAGTCATTAAGCCAGACATGATTTTTTTATAGATACCATAAACATGTTTTAGAAATTTTAAAATAAAGGGCTAAGTAAACATTTGGTAAATATTTTAGACTTTGTGGGTCATAGACTCTCTGTTGGAACTACTTGAGTCTACCATGAATCTGGAAAAGTGCCATTGGCAATAAATAAACAAACACTTCATGGCTGTGTTTCAACAAAACTATGTTCAAAACCAGGCATCCAACCTGTGGGCTGTAGTTTACCAACCCCTGTCTTAGAATAAAATTTACTATTGAATACAGCCACACATATCTATGCAAAGTATAATAGTATTTTGGGTTATACAATATGTATTTTATATGTATAAAGGTATATATTATTCTAGGACTTGGCATGCATTGAGTTATTTCTCAAACATTATGTATCCTTCAGTTTTTCTGAGACAACTAATATATATATATATATGTCTTTTTGTTTTTATGATCCTCAAATTTTGGTCATTAATGATTTTTATAATTTTTATGATGTTTTATGTGTTTTATTATTATATGACCTCAATGCAAGTAGCAAGTTTGATATATTTGTGTATATGTATTTAAGCTAATCATTTTTCTTCCACTATAATATAACTCTGTGACTTCAGCTATTAGTGTTATTTTGTAGAAACAGGTCCAGCCACCTAATCCTTCAAATGTAATTGTTTCTAACATTGGGAGTTGTGCCTGAGAAGTTTCAGGCCAGCATCAATCTGGTTTCCTGTAGAAATGCAGTGCTGCATGTTTATTGATGTCCTCTTTCCAGGAGACAATACAGACATTTCCAGAAGAGTTGATTTAATTGGAACTGTTGCATACCTTTATTACAGATAGAAGATTTTAAGAAAAAATATGCACTTAATTGGAAAAGGGTAACACCCAGTCCATTATTATTTTAGGCTCTAGCAGTTCTTCCAGTTGAGAGTTTGACTGCTGATCCATTTTCTTTCTTTTTATCCCTGCTCAGTATGGAGGTGAGAGAGGAAATAGCTAGAGAAAAGCTGGGGTGGGGGGAGGTCCCCTGGTAACATAATAGGGAAACTTTCTGTATTCCTGTCAAGACGGTAAACAAGCTCTGTGCAAGTTTCTCAAGCTAGAGCTTAAGTACTCACTGCTGGGATAGAAAAACAACCAATCAGCTCATGGCCAAGTGCTGACCAATCACCTCCTGCTGATTGCTTCTTAGTACTGACCAATCAGCACAGCAGTGCTGACCAATCGGTTCATAGCTAGTGCTAGCCAATTGACTTGGTCTTAGGGCTATATAAGCACCAGGTTTCTGCTCCAAATGAGCAACCTCCTGCGGTCCCTTCCAGCTCTATTGTGTCCTGTCAATAAATTCTGCTGTCTCAACTTCTGGCTATAGGTGTCTCTCATGCTTCCTGGGCACAAGACAAATACCTAGACCTGATGAGCTGCAGAAGATCAATGGAAAGAGCCGTACACCACAGGAGGCTGGCTTACCAGCCAACGGAGCTGTCTGAGCCAGGAGAGCTGCCAGCAGAAGGCGAGACACTAAAGCTCAGACACTTCTGGAGGCTGATTTGCCAACCCTCCAAATCAGCAACACTCTCAGGGGGTGGCTTGCCAGCCCATTTGTGCCAACACTCTTGGGGCGTATCTTACCAGCCCATCGTGCTGACACTCTCTCTTTGGGGCTTGGCTTGCTGACCCATTGAGCTGACACTCTTGGAGCCCGGGCTGACTGGTAAAAATCCACATCAGAGGTTCTATGACTTGACATTGTCTCCTTTGCTGGTTTACATGGCATAACTAAAGACCAAGCAAAGATACCTTCATGGCAGTGAGGATGACTGGCTATTCACAGAATGAAAGCCAGAATTGTGCACTGCAGAAAGGAAAAAGGGAGTTCTGTTTTCTCATTTACGGAAACAGGCACAGAGCAAAATTAATTTCTTCTAAAATTGAGGTTTATTTTTCATGGCCATTAACTCTGAGCTCACAGAAGTGAAGTTGACAGCTAAATTATAGGTAAACGTCACTGTTAATTGCTGATCTTATAGCCTTTACTCACGAATCTATGTATGGAGCTATTTCTGTGTTTGATGTGTTAATCTGATCCTGCCGGCTCTACCCAGGTGGAACTCCAGATGAAGTCTGAGAAATCAATGGAGGAATTGTACACAGACAGGATTCAGGAAGGGGCAGGTAGGGCCCCTGGAAAGACAGCAGGCCTGACTAGCATGACAGCCAACAAAGTTCTTTTCCTGCATTGTAGATTGAGCCATGTACTCTCTAACCACAAAACAAATGAGCGCAAGCAGCCTTTGCTTCAGCTATGGCAAATGACTGGTTGATCAGGCTTTTTAAAAGAAAATAATATACAAACAAACAAAAGAGAAAAGAGAAAAGTCAATCTCTAAGTTCAGCTGAAATAGGGACCGAGGGCTTAATTCACAGACACCGACACCAAAGTACAAGTTATAAAAGGAGAGGTTTATTATCTAAGAGCCAGGCTGGCAGCCACTTGCCTGCTGGACATAACAGTCCCACAGTAAGGGGCCCCCATTAGCTGTAGGGGCTTGCTTAAATGGGGTAAAACCACTTTGGGACTTTCCAAGCGGGTCAAACCGCAACATCCTAGAGGCCTAGGTATTTTTCAAGCAATGCTAGTGGGGTTCACAGAAGTGAAAAAAGGCTATTAAATAGTTTAACCTAGCCAGCAGGTGCTATTGCCAATTTTAACTATGCAAAGGCTGAGTACATACTTAACTGTGCAAAGGCTGAGTTTATGCTTAGCCTAATTTTTGACATTGTAGATTTTTTTTAAGCCCCCTTCCACTTTTCCCCCTTTCAGTTGTTCCTGGAGTCAAGTCATTGAAGCTTTATATAGGGTTTATATTGAGTTCTGAGGACCATTAATTTTACTGATGACATTATTTTTAACATAATTAAGGAGGCTTATGTATGGGTCTTGGTTTTTCTAAGGAGCAACAGTTTCGCACCCTCATGCAGCACAGTGGTATTGTCCTACTTTGTGGCAATGGGCTGGTCCCAATTCTGGATGAGTATAAAAACCAACAGATTAAAGTCCTTTTTTATAAACTAAGATGCCGCATTCATCAGTGTGTGTGCACCCAAGGGTTATATCTGGCCATAATTTACAAAGGTCAAAATTAAAAACAGGTTCCCTGCTTCCTCTGTAGGTGGGAATTACAGTTCCGGTGATGGTATTTCTCAGTTCCCAGGAATAGTTCCCTGGAGTATAGGGATTACATGTATTAGGCCAATAGGCCTTAAGCTGGGGAAAGTATGCAAGGAATATGATTAAGATACCGGGCCCACAAAAGTCTTATTTTTAGAGGATTTTTTCCAGTAGCTGGTTTGACGACTTTCCATGTTTGCGGGGGTGCGGTGGTGACTGCCTTTACTTGTGAATGATGAATCCAGGGGCAGACACCACTAACTTTGATGGCCGTAGGAGTAGTAAGGATTACTATGTGGATCCCTTTCCACCTTGGGGTGAGAACCTCAGCTATGTGTCATTTTATCCAGACCTGGTCACCGTGCTGGAACAGGTGTGAATGTTCCGGAACCAGTTTCCGGAAGGCTGCCTGCACAGTCTCAGTGAGTTTGCTGAACTCTTTGAAGAGCCTGCAGTGACTGAAGCAAATTATGGTTAGACAGTTCTAGTGCTTTTTCCAGTCCAATTTTTGGAAGTAATGATGGGGTTCCCCAAACAGAATTTCAAAGGGGGTTAGACCCTTGATGTAGGGGGTACACCTGGCCCTTAAGAGGGTATAGGGAAGGAATGTTACCCAACCTTTGCTGGTCTCCAGGGTTAATTTGGTTAAGGTCTCCTTAAGCGTCCGATTCATTCTTTCTACCTGTCCTCAACTCTTGGGATGACAAGCACAACATAAGTTCCAATTTATCTCCAAGGTTTTTGCAATACCTTCAGTAACTTTAGAAATAAATGCTGGGCCATTATCTGAGTCTATTGAAATAGGTAGACCATATCTTGGTAGGATGTCATTTAAGAGTTTCTTTACTGTTACAGAAGCAGTTTCAGTTTTTGTAGAAAATGCCTTGACCCATCCCAAGAAGGTGTGTCTACTAAGACCAATAGGTGTTTATATCCATATTGCCCAGGTTTGACTTTTGTAAAGTCTATTTCTCAATGTCTCCCGGGGAATTAATTCCCTATCTCAGACCCCTTGGGTGGATACACTGACCTTAGCATTATTAGTCTGCTGGCATGACACGCAGCCTTGAATGAGCTCCTGGGTGAGCTGGTCCAGATGAGGGAGATAGAATTCTTTTCTCATAAGTTCAGTTAGTTTTGTCCTTCCCAAATGAGTACCTTTGTGGAGCTGCCTTAGGATTTGTTGTCCCAGGACTTGAGGGAGAAAGATTCTGCCGTCCTGAAGTTGAAGCCATTCATCTGGGTTTGAGGTTATCTGTAATTTTTGTGCAGTGAGGAGGTCCTCTTCTGTATATTTTGGTGGCTTACATAGAACCGGAGGAGGTAGCATCAGCAGGCAGATGGTTCTGCGGTAAGCAGCTTTTTTGGCTGCTTGATCTGCTTTTCTATTTCCTATTGCCTTTTTTGAGTTTCCTTTTTGGTGGCCCGGGCAATGGATGATGGCAACCTGTTTGGGGGCCCATATTGTTGCCAGGAGGTCTAAGACCTTCACTTTATTTTTTATAGTTTTCCCCTCTGCGGTGAGCAATTCCCGCTCCCTGTAAATTGTCCCATGAACATGTGTAGTTGCAAACGTGTAACTGCTGTCAGTGTAGATGTTGACAACTTTTTCTTCACCTACCTTTAGGGCCTCGGTTATGGCAATCAGTTCTGTTTTTTGGGCCGATGTTCCCTGCAGAAGAGGCTCAGCCCAAATAGTTCCCTGTAGAGTGATCACCGCTGCCCTTGCATAACATACCCCATTCTGGATGAAACTTCTGCCATCTGAGAAAAGCATTAGGTTAGGGTTTGTTCTCAGGACATCGGTTAGGTCCCAGCGCTGCTCCTGGAACTCAGTTGTTTCATAACAACAATGCGGCGGCCCCGTGGGACTTTCTTCTGGTAGTAAAGTTGCAGGGTTCAAGCTGGGGGTATGCTGGAACTTGATGCGGGGTTCATTTAAAAGCAGCGCTTGATAATGAGTTATTCAGGTGTTCAACATTCATTTGTCGGGACCCCTTAGAGTAAAGACTTCACTGCATGCATGGCCATGATAGTCAGATTCTGTCCCAATGTTAGTTTGTCTGAGTTCTTTACTAACATGGCAATGGCTGCTATAACCAGCAAGCTGGGAGGCCAGCCTGAGGCTACTGGGTTCAGTCTTTTGATAGGTAAGCAACTGACCTGTTCCATGGGCCAAGCTTTTGGGTTAGGACCCCTCGGGCGATGCCTCATCTTTCATTCATATAAGGGTGGAAAGGTTTTTCAATATCCGGCAGGGCCAGGGCCGGAGCTGAGACCAGTGCATTTTTAAGGGCTTGGAAAGGTTTGCCCCCCTCTGGTGTCCATTTAAAATTAGCCTCTGGTCCCTTGGTTACTTCATAGAGGGGTTTTGCGAGTTCAGCAAACTTAGGGATCTATAGTCAGCAATATCCTACAGCTCCCAAGAATTCCTAGACCTGCCTTTTGTTTCCTGGGGCCGGGATGCCTGCTATAGCCTGAATGCGCTGGGCAGTCAGGGATTTTTTACCTCCCTCGAGGTTATACCCAAAGTATGTGGCTACAGTCACACCGAGCTGAGTCTTTTTTGCTGACACCCTATACCCCAGAGTCTGAAGTTCTTTAAGTAGGTGTCTGGTGGCACACAGGCACTTGCCTTCTGATGTGGCTGTGATTAACAGATTATTTACATACTGTAGTAGAGTCACTTCAGGGTGCTGTTGCCGGAAAGCTCGAAGGTCTTGGCAGAGAGCTTCATCAAACAGTGTGGGAGAGTTTTTAAATCCTTGTGGGAGTCGTGTCCAGGTTAACCGGCCATTTTCCCCTTTTTCAGGATCAGTCCATTTAAAAGCAAACAAGGGTTGGCTCTGCTCAGCCAATGGGAGGCTGAAGAAGGCATCCTTAAGGTCCAGGACAGTGTATACCTGCCTCTCTGGAGTTATCCCATTGAGGAGGGTGTATGGGTTGGGGACTGTGGGGTGGATATCCTCCACTCGCCTGTTGACCTCCCTGAGGTCCTGGACAGGGTGGTAGTCTCCTGTGCCTGCCTTTTTGATAGGAAGAAGCGGGGTGTTCCAGGATGAGTGGCATGGCACTAGGGTTTCAGTTTCCCGGAGACACTGGATGTGGATTGCTATGCCTTTTCGGGCCTCTGGGGATATAGGGTACTGTTTTACCCTAATGGGTGTTGCCTGACTTTTGAGGTGTACAACTGGCAGCTGATGGGATGCCAGCCCAGGGGAGTTTAATTCAGCCCAGACTTAGGGAAATTCAGTCTGCAGCTGGGCCAGTAGTATGGCGTTTGAAGAGCCAAGTGGGGCCCACCTTCTGTTAACATGTATTCCTCACTCAGGGGAACAGTAACAAGAATTTTTTATGCCCCATGTGGGTTTAGAATTACTGCTGCCATGGTTTCCTCAAAACCTATGTTGACCTTAAGTCTGTGTAAGAGGTCACATCCCAGGAGAGGGTACGGGCAGTCTGGCATTACTGGGAATGAATGAGTTACTTCCCCTTTTCCCTAATTTATTGTTCTTTCAGTAGTCCAGGGGCATAAGTGAGTCCCAGTTGCCCCCTGGACCAAGGAATGCTTATTCTGAAGCAGGCTGTTGTACTTCTGGAGGACTGAATACTCAGCCCCCGTGTCCACTAAAAAGTGGACAGGGCTTTCCCACACCGTAAGTTTTACCCTGGGCTCTGGGGGGGAATTGACAGAGCCCCGACTCCATCAGTCAGTTTGTAATTGAAGCACAGGAGTAGATTTCGGTGGGCACCCTCTCCCACCCCAGAGGGCACTCTTGTGGTCGGGGTGGCCTGTCTGGGCAGTCTTTTACCCAGTGCCCAATTTTTTACAGTAGGCGCATTGATTTTTTGCTAGTGGAGTTTTTTCACCCAGTGCCGGTTCCTCTTTTCCTTGTTGGCTGCTTGGGTTTAACTTCCTGTAAAGCCTCTGCTACTACTTTGGCCATTTTTTTGGTTTGTTGGTCTTCAAGTGAGTCCCTGCTATTATAGACCTTCTGGGCTATCTCAGTTAATTCTGATAAACTTTTTCCTTCAAATCCTTCAATTTTCTGCAATTTCTTTCTTATATCAGGGACTGACTGGGAGACAAAGATTATAACTAAAGCCCTCCGATTTTCTGGAGCCTCTGGGTCTATGGGAGTATACATCCAATAGGCCTCCATAAGGCATTCCAGAAAAGCCGTGGGAGATTCCTGTGGTCCCTGAGTTACCTCACTTACCTAAGACAAATTTGTGGGCCACCTGGTGGCAGCCTGGACACCAACCCATTAGAGTCCAGCAATAGGTGGTGAGACACTCTCTACTGTGATTGGTGTTCAGGTTCCAATTAGGCCTCTCAGCGGGGAAGACGTGGTCCACACCATCCTGCTCTGCCGGTCTGCTGTCCGGTCCCAGGACTAATTTTCTTGCCTCCTGATGGATTCATTCTCTTTCCTTTGCAGTAAAAAGAGCTTGGAGGAGCTGTTGGCTGTTATCCCAAGTGGGCTGGTGGGTGAAGAAAAGAGTTTCTAAAAGGCCAATGAGGCTCTGAGGTTTTTTAGAGAACACTGATTTTGGTGCTTCCAATTGTAAAGATCACTAGTAGAGAAAGGGACATAAACCATAAAGGGCTGGCCTCCCAAACCTCCCGCGCCTAGTCTCAGGGCCTATCTCGGGGGGAGGACTGTGGATGTTTGTGGTTCTGAGTTCCTCGAAGATGAGTCAGGGCTAGTCGGTTTATTGGGGGCAACTGGGCCCTCGGGAGACGCATGGGGAAGAGGGGGATAAAGGGGCTGATACGAGGACCCACTCCTGGTGAGTGATGGGCTGAGAACCTTGTGGGTCTCTCCTGCTCCCGCTTAGATGTAGAGTAGGGCGGGGAATTTCATTGTCCTCCCGTGGGCTCTGGAGGGCTGGAGGTTTGGCTTTTGGAGTTTCCTGTAGGGCTAAAACACAAGAAGAATTAGCTTCTTTTTCAGCTTACTTCATCCATGATGGCTGCTGCATTACTAGGCAGTGATGTACAGGATGTAGTCCGGGTGGTGCCGATAGACGAACTGTCGGACCTTCCCCACTACGGCAGGGTTGAAGGTCCCCTCTGGTGGCCAGCTGCAATTAGGAAATGTGGGCCATTTGAGGGAACAAAAGGTGGTTAGGTTTCCTTGGTTTACCTGATAACCTGACTGCTGTGCCACTCCTTGGAAATCCTTGAAATGGCATAAAACCAGTTGCAGAGGGGTGTCAGGCTTAGAGCACTGCTGCCCCATCATATTGATAGTAATGACAGACAAAACAGTGACTAACACTGAACAAATAAAGACAATAACACAAACTGAACAGACAGACCTAACTGCCCGAGGGCAATGCTGGAGGGCCCATGATATCTCACTGGGACCTTGGACTCAGGAATTAGTATTGCATTCAGCTTTCCTGCAGGTCCAACCAGAAGTGTGCACAAACAGAACAGGAACTTGACTCACCTCTCAGAGGGCACTGGGGACATTGTGAGTCTGCCAGAGATGACAATCAGCTGTTTGCAAGTCCACAGACTCACCAGGCCCGACAACCAATGAGGTTCACGGGTATGCAGACCCACAAGGTCAGCTGGTGATTGGGGCTGGGGATTAAGCTCTCAGATATCCCAGACGAGCCCCCAAATGAAATAGGGACCAAGTGCTCAATTCACAGATACCGACACCAAAGTACAAGTTATAAAAGGAGAGGTTTATTAGCTAAGAGCCGGGCTGGCGGCCACTTGCCTGCTGGACATAATAGTCCCACAGCAAGGGGCCCCCATTAGCTGTAGGGGCTTGCTTAAATGGGGTAAAACCACATTGGGACTTCCCAAGCAGGTCAAACCGCAACATCCTGGAGGCCTGGGTACTTTTCAAGCAATGCTAGCAGGGTTCACAGAAGCAAAAAAAAGCTGTTAAGCAGTTTAACCTAGCCAGCAGGTGCTGTTGCCAGTTACCAGGAAGGGAACTTTTTTAACTGTGCATAAAACTTAACTGTGTAATGGCTGAGTTTATGCTTAGCCTAATTTTTGACATTGTAGATTTTTTTTAGCCCCCCTTCACACAGCAATCACACTAGATACTTTACCATTATTTTAGTTCTTAAATCTCCTTTCTGCTTCCATTCATAGCAGGAAATGCCTAATGTAGCAAATAAAAATATGGGATATTCAGCTAGATTTTAATTTCAAGTAAACAAGTAATGTTGCCAAAGTATGTCTCCAGCACTCTTTGGGACACAACTATGCTAAGAAATTATTTATTTCTTAATCTGAAATTCAAATTTAACTAGGCAGGCTGCATTTTCTCTGGCAATTTGAATTCTTAGTAAAGCATGAACCACCAAACCCAGCCACAAAATATTTTTGAACAAGTACTACATTTTCAGGAAAGGAATCTTACAGAATCTAGTTCAATCATCAGGCACCCAAAAATATATATTGGAAGAATCATGTGAGATAAATTGTCCATTATCATACAGCTGGCATGGTTGTTAACTAATTCCAATTGAGGCTACAGAGTTGTTTTTCCCTTGAAGGAAATTAATAATTATCAGTTAAAGTTCCTTCAGGGTTGGACAGCAATATAGAAAGTAAGATATAATAAAATGTGATTAGATTTTTTTAAAGACTCTCTTGAAATTAACACCAGTTAATAATAGTAAAAATAATATCTAACATTATATCAAATGTTTTTGTTGCTCATACATTTGAGTTGCACATTTTACCAAGCATTTTGTATGCATTATTTCCTTTTGCTTTTTAATTCTCAAAGTATTCCTATGAGAATGCTGTTCCTACTGTCTCCATTTTATAGATAGAGAAATCAGAGCTTAAGAAAATTTACAGAGACAGGTAGAGACTTTTATTCACATTTTACTAATACTATAAAATTCCATGCTCCTAGCCTGGCATACTATCAACCCTTACAAGCAAAAGACCAATCTGCTGCATATTTTTAAATAGGAAATAGATTAGAATAAAATAATAAGTAATCCAAGGTTGAAAGGCTTAGAAATCAGAACACATGTACAAGTATAGAAAATATAAAGAAAAAAGATATATTATGAATGTAAAGTTTGTTTTCTGACTTAATTGGAGATTACTCCAATCATACGGTGACTAGAATCTTGGGCAAGGAAAGGGAAGGTTGTTCTCATATAGTTTATAAAACTCCCAGAATGAATCAGATATGCCCTCCTAGGACAAGCCACTGGTTTGGACAGACGCACCATTCTAATAGATACAAGTGATTCATTAGGCTGCCATATGTTGAGAATATTAATTGAGACATAGGGTTGAATGTGATAGGAATAGCACTGTTGACATTAATTACCACTATGGAAATTGGCTTGCAATTTGGGTGGCTACCAAGTACTCATTGGGCATGGATAGTGCACATGTTAAGAAAACAGCCTTTGTAAAAGTAGAGCACTTTATTAAAGTTGCTAAAGGTTTAGTCAGCTATACAGTGAAAGTGGAACATAAAAATTTGGATATTTGAAAGGAACAAGACAGGAAAGAAATATCTACACACAACAGCATGCTTTTTATCAAAGTACTTACTTGCTTTAGAATTAAAAACTTTAGTGTCTTATATAATTTTTAACTTCCAAATTTAGAAAGCTACAAAATAACACCCTTTCTTCCCACCACTGGCTTCAAAATCAACTAAGAGAATGCACAGAGATCAGAGAGATGAATATCAAAATATCAGCTTGATTATCATATGGCTCATCTTTAACTTACAGCCACAACAAGGCTCTTCTATTTCATGCCTGAATTAGACAAATGTTTCCAGCCAGGAATCAGCAGCTCTGAACAATCACAGGTCTGATCCTGCAGGTTTACAATATGTAGAAGCAGAGAACTCATATCTCCTGCAGCCAACCTGGATCCAAAAGTGAAAGAGAGGAGAAAGGACACAGTGGCAAATTTTAACTCCTTTTTCTAAGCTCACTAATTAGCCCACACTTCTTCCCTCAGAAGCAGGGATGAGGGGTTGGGAAGAAGTCAGGGTTATTACTGGAGCTAAAAAGGAATGGAATACTCCAAAACATGCACCTTTCTCCATCCCACTCAAGTTGAAGTCTCATTTGCAGATGTTACTCAGCAACTTCTAAGTCCTAAAGACTTCTGGGAATTTTGAAATCAAGATTTCATATTACTTTGAATTTTTGTAATAAGAACCACAGTAGGAACACCTGCTCAATGCTCATCAAGTACCAAGCACTTTTCTTAACCCTTTACATAAATAAATTCATAGAATTCTTCCAATTATTCTCTGTGGGAGATTCTATTATCAACCACATTTGACAGGGAGGAAACTGAGACACAGAGCAGTTAGGGTATAACCCTCATACTTTTGCTGGGAGTGTCTTTCTACTGAAAGTCCCCTTGCCTTCCCCTTATGCTGCATCAGAGACACAGAAAATTTTAGCACTCACTTGTCTATTTTTTCTCCCTTAGGTACCAGGCTTGGTTTGGTTCCCATTCTCAAATGTTGTGTCCTACATAAGATGAAGTCTTTCTCTAAAGCAAATAGCTTCTTTACCTAGTCCCTGGATCCATCTTCCCATAGATGGGACAACTGTTAAAACTTCCCTCAGTAGAAAAGCTATATATCTGCTTTCTCTCATGTCTTTCTGCAGTAGCTGACCTCACTTTTCTAGTATTCTTCTTTTCCACCATAGGCATTTGTTCAAGTCATCTGCAAATCTCACAAATCAACTCTGACTCCCCAACAACCCAGCAGGGAATATGCAAGCAGAGTCAAGTCAGCCAGTCCTTCTTTGGCTGCTATGCATGACAGTGGTCCCTTTGTGTTTAGAATTGGGGCCTGTTCACTTTCAAGGGACTCCACCTTCCCTGCACTGGGTTTCAGTCTCTAAATGTGTATATCGGCTTGCTTCCTTGAGCTTTTTTTCACTCTGCCCCACCTTGTTTTGTTTAAGTCTCTATTATGTGGATGACTACCTGCTGTCCCACTTGATTAAGGAGCTCCTGATACTAGCTTTAACTGTTGGGTCTTCTCTTTTGGAATGGCCCATTCCTGTCTGCAGAATGCCCATGTTTGTCACCTAGTCTTTCCCACTAGACCAGTGACTTTCAGAACTGCTGTTCTCAAATTACATGTTCTCAAAATGCATGAGCAGAATTTTTTAAATGCAGACTAACAATAATAAAATAATATATAACAGAATACAATTCTCATAATAATCTTAAGTCTCTGAAAAAAAATTTTCCAGTTGTATCTGTGTATACTGAGTCATGGTATACAATATATTACTTATTCTGAGTCACATTTTAAACAGAAAAATACCGCTTTGCCTTATTGCATTCATTTGACTTTCCTATGTTTACTTAAGCTTTGCCTTATTTTTTTTTTTTTTGTACTTATCCTAAATCATATTTTCTGACTCTGTTGACTACATTTTTATTATCAACCTTAAGTTATTTTTGGGACTGGGCAAGGCAAAAAATGAATAAATGAGGGAAAACTTATGGAGGAAAGGGGAGAGTGTTTTGTCAAAGGTACATAGGTAACATTAATTAACTTATTCATTCAGTAAATATTTATTGATCATATACTCTGTGACAGACAAAATGCTAAGTGCAGTAATAAATAAAACTGGCCTGTTCTCTGAACTCATGGACCTTATGATCTAGTGGAAGATTCAGATAATATGCAAGTGAGTGGATAAATATCTAAGTTGTGAAAGTGCCATGAGAGAGACAGGGTGTGGCAATGGGGTGTAATGGTGAAGGGCAGCTCTCCCACTAGACTGAAGCTCCTTTGAGACTAAGGGTGCCTGGAGTACACATTATTCACTTTAGAATCACTACCTATCACTGGACCTGGCCTACAAATGCTTGAGAAATGAATGAACTATTTTGAGAAATTTGGTGAAAGCAAGAAAGAACTAAAAGATTAAATTGAAGGCGTGGAGCGAGTGACCAATGCAAGTCTGAAAAAAATGCCTGAAATAGCAATTGAGTTACAGGTGTCCACCATCTTTCCTTTCATTTTTTTGGAGTGCTGGATCCCAAGGACAAGATTTTGTTGTGTTAAACCAAACAATGGATAGAAATGCAAATAGGAGAACAGAGAGATTAAATTATTTCCCAGAAGGAAAATCCTGGAAAGAATTGTCTGGAGTGCCAGAAAAGAGCTAGAGCGTCAACAGAAGTGAAAAGTGGGAGGGGCTGAAGGGAGCGGTGGTAGGGAGGCAAGGAGAAATGGCAAAGGCCTGACAGTGGTCCAAGTGGGTGGAACTTTGGGGAAAAGAGAAATGTATTTAAAGTGAAGTACATATATATTCCTGTATCTCTATGACCCTTTCCACAAAATCTAAAATTCACATTATTATCCACAGTGTCTTTGGGGAATATTTCTTTGTTTGTTTGCTTGCTTCTCTCTGAGTCTCCCTCAGTGTGTGTGTGCATGTGTGGGGTCAGGAGGGTGAATGCATGTGTGTTTGTGTGTGAGCATGTGGTTAGATGCAGCAAGACCAGTGTTGAGTAAAAATGGGTTGACCCAAGGAAGCCACTTTCAGGTAGAGGAGCACAGCTACACCGTGAGCAAACAGAAGGAGGTCAAAAGTGGCATTCTTTCTACTCTTGTGCACTGGAACAGAATAGATGTCAGTGGAGGCATATATTCCAAGCGGTAGTTGAAAGTTGGCAAAGCTATTGGGACGTAAAGAAATGAAGTTACAGAGGAAGGAAAGTGAATTCTAGCAGCCTCTAACTTCATGTAAAAGGATTTAGGTCATCTCTTAGAAGCACTGAGCATGATTAGGGGATTGTGAAAAAGTCCGGAACAACTAACTTCCAAACTATTAGCAATTCAAGAAGAAGTCAACAGGGACTGAATTTTCAGTAGGGACTGAATTTTCAAAAGGTTTGCTGAGTGATGAACAGGGAATGTTCATCTGAAATTGGTACAGGATATGCCTCACTGGCACTAGAAACCCTAAAATAAGATCTGAGGAATTGGTAGCTCAAGATAGGCCACAAGAAGATATGGCAAAAAGGCTGGGTTATAAATTAGTTCTATGGTCTGAATGTTTGGGTCTTTCCCAAAATTCATATGTTGAAGACTAATCCACAATGCAATAGGACTCAGAGGCAGGGTCTCTAGGTGGTGATTAGGTAATGAAGGTGGAGTCCTCGTGAATGAAATTAGTGCCCTTCTACTCTTCTAAAAGAGCCCAAGGGAGCCTCTTTGTTCTTCCACCATGTGAGGACACAGCTAGGAGGCACTACCTGTGAGGAGTGGGCTCTCACTGGACACTGAATCTTCTGGCATCTTGATCTTGGACTTCCCAGCCTCCAGAAGTGTGAGAAATAAATTTCTGTTGTGTATAAGGTCCCCAGCACATGGTATTTTGTAATAGTAGGCTAAACAGATTAAGAAGCCTGCTCTCTGCTGGAGAGAAAGGCACTCGAAACATTGTACAATGGGTGCCTACAGCATGTCTGCTTGCAGTGAGAAGAAAGAGAGGATCCTATGAAGAGAATCTGCACCATTTCTCATGACTGATACATTTATTACATATTAATCAAAAGGATGCCTGGAGAAATCAGTCAGGTACAGGTTTATTTAAATTTATGAGCCTTGGTTGTCCCTAAATGAGTGGATGATTAAATGCCAAACATACAGTTCCAAACCAGCTTAGGTGGTGCAGAGGAGTAGGAGGCTGAAAGTGGGAGATAATATAGAAACATAGATTCCTCTACTTCTGTACTAGAGAAGTTCACTAATCTTCTTTCTGTGTTCTGCTTTTTTATAATAGACTTTATCGATTAATAAGTCTTTTTAGCCAGGCACAGTGGCTCATGCCTATAATCCCAGGCCAAAATCTCAAAAATAAAAGAACCAGTCAGAAGCTGTGCCATTATTTATGACTGAGCCTTAGAGAATTGCTTGAGGCCAGAAATTCAAGACCAGTCTGAGCAACATAGTGAGACCTCATCTCTATAAAAATAAAAATATTCACCAGGCACAAAATCACCTGAGCCCAGGAGGTCGAGGCTGCAGTGAGCCATGGTCATGCCACTGTACTCCAACCTGGGTGACAGAGTGAGACCTCAACTTAAAAAAATAAAAGTCTTTTTAATATATTCACAGTGGCATTGATTAAATCTTGGAAAAAAACTGGAAATTTAAAAAAATCTGCTTCTTCATTACTATTGTTTAGTGTTCCAATCATCTATTGCTGTGTAAAAATACCCACACCAAAACTTAGTGCCTTAAAACAAAAAGACTTATTGTGTTCCCAAATCTGCAGTTTAGACTGGATGGCACCTTGACTCTACTCTACTTGGCCTTAGCTGGAGTGGCTCAAAGACTGGAATCTGGAATCATGTAAAGATTTGTTTACTTCCTTGTTTGACAGTCAGTGCTGGCTTTGGGCCAAGATCTTAGCTGCCTTGCCAACCAGAACACATGAAGATGGGCTCTATATATGACCTGTGCTTACTCACATGGCAGCTGGATTCTCAGGGCAAGCATCTCAAAGATAAAAGAACCAATCAGAAGCTGTGTCATTATTTATCACTGAGCCTTAGAGACATCACTTTCACTGCATTTTATTCATTGAGACAGTCACAAAGGTCCACTCAAGGTCGAGGAAGAAGAGGAGAGAAATAGACATATCGAGTGACTTGTATCACATTGTTTTTATCTAGGCAGTCACAAGGCCTGCCTAGTTTCAAGAGGAAAGGATATAGACTCTTCTTTTTGATGGGAGAATGGTAAAATTCTAGAACCACCTAGTCCTGAGAAAATTGCTATGACCATTTTTGGAAAAGACAGTTGACCACATTTAGCAATCTGCTTTTCTACAATAGTGAAGTACGAAAAGGAAAGTCGAGTTTCATTTAATCACAGATAAAAGAAAAACTAAAAACTCAAATGGAAGCAGAGAAGTAGGTATTATTTCCTTTCTTCTGCAAACCACAAATTTCCCGAGATTTTACATCAGTGGGAATTTTATTCTAGTAGTCAAGTGTAGAGTTTGACCCTACAATTTTATAAGTGTATCTCAGAGCAGAATCTGAGGCTGTAAGTAAAATGCTCTTCTGTTTGAAGCTTATTTTAGAAATAAGTAACACATGAATCACTAAATAGCTTATGGTAATGTTTTTATTGACTCATGACTCACCACATGCTCATATCTTTCAGGCAAAAAAAAAAATGTCTTTCTTTGCAGGTGATTTGATCTATTAGACCTCATAGGGAAAAGAGAGTTCTTTGCTTCATGTTTTACTCTGACAAGGTAATGGCTTTTGTCCTGCTTTTGAGAAGTGACTAAGATGCTCACTTGGGAAGATGTATTAACTTTTCAAGCTAGATCAACTCCGTGTATGAAATTACATCTACTAGGTCATTATTATCTGAAAGAGTTAATGCTCTTCATCAACATATGAAATTTACAGTAAAGACATAGGCCTCCTATTAGATGAGGGGGGACCCCCTCATAAAACCCAGAATATATTTATTAAAAATTGTGTATTTATTCTTACATGTCTAAACTTCAGTCACCTTCAAAGTACTCTTCATTTGATGCAATACACCTATCAAGATGCTTTTTCCACTGCTCAAAATAGTGTTTTTGAATTCGTCAATTTGGATGCCTTTTTGTGTTTCTGCCATTTTTTTGTTTCACCTCTTTCACATCGGTAAAATATTTCCCTTCAAGGACTTTTTTCATCTGGGAAAAAATGTTTCTCAGGGTGAGACCAAGTGAATAGGAAGATTGGGACATGGGGGGTCATGGCATTTTTGATAAAATAAACCAACAAACAAAAACTGCTGAATACTCAGCAGGTTGTGAACAGGTGCACTTGTGGATCATCCATCATGAAATGGACAAAAGTGTTGAAAGAATCTCCAAAACAAATTCATGGAAACCAAATGCAGCTTCTCACAATGCTAGCTGGTACACTGATGCCAATGGGTTCCTAGAACACTTACCTAGGAGGAAAAGCCTGTACTATAAGGGACCCACCCTCCAAAAGATAACTCCAGTTTTATGGGTCTCTCCCATCATACACAGGGCACCACAAGGTCTACTTTGGGAAGTTGTGTCCAAGATCAGGAAAATGGGCCAGAAGACGTCTGAGTTCCTACACATCTTTTCCCAGCATCAAAAGCGGAAGATGACTCCTTACATCTCATGACTTAATTCTTTTATTCACACTATTTCCTCCCCACTGAGAGAACTCTACTTCCAGCCCAGTCATCACTGCCTCCAGGAATCCACAAAGCCTCTCCCTACTTCTCCAACACTATACTACTATAAATTTATCAGAAAGAGACCAACGTAGATTTAATTACTCATTTATCAATTCATCATGGTATTTTGTAAGAAATTGTCTCTTTTCTTAGCACTTAACACAATAATGTTGAATTAGTCTTTATTTTCCTGTCTCGTTATAGAGGTTGATAACTGTTGTTTCTCTGGTACTCAGAATAAGGATTGCCAGAAAAAACTGGGCTTTCTAATACTGACTTTCTAATAAAAACACCTATGTCATTTAAAAAAATAAAATAACCATTGCTAGAACTCAGTCAAGACCAATGACATTGATTAGGAAGGGAATAGCTCTACATTCGCCTTCCTTGGAAATCAGAACTGCCCATGTCTGCTCACATAAAATTGTATAAGAAAGTTTATTACTAAAGCATATGTGTGCTACTCTCAAACAAATGTTGGCAAGACTTAAGAGTGTTAGCTCAGGAAATGTACTTCTCCTGGCCAAAAAAATTCAGTTGTGAAGTAATAAGTGAATGCCTAATATATCATCCAGCAATAATATAGTACTATAGATAAATTAATAATTTACATTTTAGGCATGCCTTTTCAGACTTTCACATGTGATATAAGGAAAACATTAAGTATTATTAGTGATACAATTTTCACTTGAGCATTTCAAAAACTGTGCTTTCAAGTTTTCAAATCAATGCAATGGAGAAGCATCTGATATCTTAAAGTAATTTGCTTATTTTTTTTAATCAATGGGCATTTACCCTTTTACAACTGCTTGTTTTTATGAATCTAGTACATGCAATTAAAAATGTATTAAATAGATGGGGCGCAGTGACTCAAGTCTGTATTTCCAGCACTTTGGGAGGCTGAGACGAGAGGATTGCCTAAGCCCAGGGGTTTGAGACCAGCCTAGGTAAAATGGCAAGACCACACCGCTCAAAAAAAAAAAAATTAGCCAGGCGTGGTAGTGCTCACCTGTAGTTCCAGCTACTTGGAAGACTAAGGTGGAAGGATCACCTGAGCCCAGCAGGTTGACGCTGCAGTGACTATGAGCATGTCACTGCACTCCAGCCTGGGTGACAGAGTGAGACTCAAACTCTAAAAAAAGAAAAAAAATGTATTAAGTAAACTGTATGTTACTACTGATAAAGTTCAGTAATTTTCATCTGTAATCATATTTTATTAGTCAATCTGTCTTAAATAAATGAGCTACGTTGATTTTAGTAATGAGTCTATTATAAGTAAATGCATGCTTGAATTTATATATTGCATTTATTAACAAAAATACAACTTTTTCACTTATATGTAGGTATTTCAGATACACTTTCTTAGAGAGATGGAAGATTTAAAATGCTTGGAAAAAACTTGAACACCCACTGATTTAAGAGACTGGAATCAAATTCTCAAATTTCTCCCTTCGATTCTTATTACTAAAGCTTTTCTTCTGCTCAATACTGTCACTCACCTAAAATAGATTATAATTATATAACTTATACTTATGATCACTTAATCGGTCACTCCACCATCATAACCACCAGAATTTCCACTTCCCACTGCCACCAGAATAATCTTTCTGAACCTTAATATGACCATGTCACTCTACTGATTAAAAACCTTTAGTGTTTCTCCATTGCCTATAGGAGTCTGAACACATTTGCATGGCATTCAAGACCCTTCAAATTTCCTTTTCCAGATTTCCTTCCCAGCATCCATCAAAAGTCCCCTGGGCCTTAGCCTCATAGGATTTCCTACTCACATTACAATGATTGACACTTGAATGTTTTTTCTCTGTTAGGTCTACCTAGAGAATGCAAATTCACTTTCAAAACCCTATGGAAGTGCCACTTACTCGGTGACACTTTCCTTGATCTCCCCTTAAATCACTTCATTTGTGTGAGTCTGTTTCTCTTGCCAGCCATCTCATGTACTCCTTAGCAGCTGGGATTATATCTAATTCAGTTTAGTTTGGTAACCCCAGAAATTACATGATGTTTAGTATATAGTGAGTACTAAGTATCAGTTAAAGCAATCTATATCATAATTCTCTAGTGTCTCAATTGCCAGTCCTTATGGAGAGTATTTAAAAAATCCATTCTCAGTACAAAGTGAATTTAAGTTTCAGTAATGGTACTAGACATGGTTACAAGCATATTATTACTAGATATTACCTGGAGTCCCCAAGAGCCTAAAGATACAGTATTCAAACCCAAGAGAGCTGCCTGCTACTTTTCAAACACATTTAGTTGGCTATTGCAATGAGAAATATATATAGTAAATAGATTCTGCCAGGAGAATGGAATTATGAGATTGAGACTAAGTGTGCCTTTGGCATTTCAAAAAGTCGTGTGGTTTATGTGGAACTGTGTTTTCACAGAAAAGTAAACTTCCTTCCTTTCTATTTTTCAGACATATCTCATGGAGAATGGGAAATGCCAGAAACATACATATCAGCACCAAAAACCACATTTCAAACAGAGCTAAGTGAAGTTCCTTCAAACCTTTTGTATTGAAAGTATAAAATCTATCTGTCAATTGCACATTTTGTCATCACTGGGCCTCAGAACCTCGGATTTACATGCAGGAAGGATAGTGGAAGCCTTCTCTGTTTGGTCTTATTTTCCTTGGTGTATCTTCTGAGGACAGCAACCCTTTAGGATTCTCTACAGTGAACCCCTGAGTAGGCTATCTAGGAAAAAACCCACAAATCAGCCACACTACTGATCTGCAGCCATATCAACCATAAGTAATTCCCGTCCTCTCATGAGGAAGGAGGAGGAACAAGGGCAGGCATTTAACTCAGTGTTCCTTGTTATCCATTAGGAATAGGATTGAGCATCAAAATGTCTCAAGTTAGACTTGGCTCTGAAGGCTAAGAGGTTTAAATGCCATCTTCTGGGCAGCTTTCTGGTCTAGCACAGAATACTACATAATGAGGTTCATGAAAGTGTCACTAGTATAATTAGGGAATGAAGACTGAATTTACCAGAAGCCACCTTGAAGTATAGTAGGTATAAGGAAAGGAATACTGCAGAAAACCCCTTGGGGAAATTGATAGAGAAATCCTGCAACCTTACTCACCCCTCACCCATCAAAAAAGGTATGCTGGAGTAACAAATGATTTTATAAAGATGAGACAAGTGGAGGCCAATGAGCTGCAGGGCTTCAATTTGGTTCCCAGGAAACTGGTATTAGAATTGCTTCCCACAGGACTCAGTTCTTTACCCTTCACTGGAGTAGCAGAACTTAGAGCTGAATTGGAATCCCTGCTGGGCCACATGAACACATAGGGGGAATAATAGGGCGTTGGACAATGTAACTTTTCACTGCCTTTATTTCTTCATCTGAAAATAGCAGTACATTCTGTATAGGTATATTGAGAGGGTTAAAATGAATGATTTAACAATACATAGAACAGTACATATAATAGTCTATTACAGAATAGTAATATAACATATATTAGTACATACAACATAGCCTGGCACAAGTAAGTGCTCAATTAATGACAGTTACTTTAAAATTGAAATAAGTGCCAAAAAATCTCTAGCCAGGGATACCCACAAGCTTCCATGTTTATTTAGCCTTGTCTTTCGAATTTTAATATTACCCTTTCCACTCTATTTTAAATTCTTTAGGCCTACAGGACAAAACAACTATAAATAAGTTGTGTAGATGACAATCTGTTAACCAAATTAAATATATTTCTCTTCTTGGAAGTCAGCTAATTGAGGTTAAACAAATAAGTCAAACACTTCTTCTTGAGAATAAATTCCTCTCCTTCTGCCCCTCACCCACACATTTTTTTTCTTAAAAAAATAAATGTAGTCCTTTGTGAATTATTGAATTCCATAGGTGCCAGGCGGGGATACTCACCACTATACTAATGAGGACGGGCCGAATTATTGAATTCTATAGGTGCTGATTTGAAAGTCTCAACTTGCTTTGTTAATTCTTCCAGGAATGTTATTTGCTGTGCACATGTCCCATTTGACAGACTTGCTTTGCAGGGTGACAACAGGCATCTGTCACTTTGGGACACTCTCTTTGGTTTCTCAGTAACTCAGAAGACACCCAACCCTTCCTCATTTCTAACATTATTACAGCGAAGCCATGATGCCTATAGAGTTATCCAGTGATATAAACTGAAAAAAACACTTGTAAAAATAGGCTCTTGGCAAGCAGGATAAGCTACTCCCAGGAGTCATTTTGCAAAGGTTGAAAATACATCTATAAAACAAGATTATTTGTCTTTTACTCTACAGAATGTAGCATATTTGCCTCTCCATTATTTAGAAAGACACTCAAACAAAATGAGGGAATATTGAAGAAATAGTTTTATATTTTATTTTTTTAATAAAATAAATCACCATTGCCTGCCAGATATTTTGTAATGTGCTGAATATACCACGGGGAACAAAATAGACCTGAATTCTAACTTCCTGGAACAGAATTTATGCATGTAGTTCTCAGATTTAGAGTACATAAAAATACTCAGGAAGCTTGCTTAAAATGTAGGTTCTCAGGATGTGGAGTCTGATTCTGATAATCTGGAAGAAGTCTTAGAGTCTGCATTTCTCACAGGCATCCCAAATGATACTGATGCAGGCCATTCAAGAATGGCACGTTGGCGTCATTGGAGTAGTAGATGACCCAGGCAAATCTTGTTAAGAAGAAAAAGAGAGCCGGGCTCGGTGGCTCAGCTTGTAATTCCGCACCTTCAGAGGCTGAGGAGAGTGGATTGCCTGAGCCCGCGGGTTCGAGACCCATCTGGGCAACTTGGCGAGACTTCATCTTTACAATAAATCAAAAAATCAGCCGGGCGTGGTA